>NC_092721.1:6735839-6900839 GCF_047496885.1 Scyliorhinus torazame
GGTTCACCAGGATGTTGCCTGGTCTCGAGGATGTTGGTTATGAGGAGAGGTTGAATAAACTAGGATTGTTTTCACTGGAAAGACGGAGGCTGAGGGGAGACCTGATAGAGGTCTACAAAATTCTGAGAGGCATTGACAGGGTGGACAGTCAGAGGCTTTTTCCAAGGGTGGGAGTGTCAATTATAAGGGGGCACAGGGTCAAGGTGAGGGGGGGAAAGTTTAAGGGAGATGTGCGGGGTAAGATTTTCACGCAGAGAGTGGTGGGTGCCTGGAACGCGCTGCCAGAGGATGTGGTGGAAGCAGCACATTAGCAACATTTAAGAAGCATCTGGATGGGTCCATGAATTGGGAGGAAATAGAGGGATACAGACCGAGTAAAGGCAGCATGGTCGGCACAGGCTTGGAGGGCCGAAGGGCCTGTTCCTGTGCTGTACCATTCTTTGTTCTTTGTGATAGGACCTTGAACCGGAGTGAAATTTGAGTGTGTCCCGGGGAGCAGGACACGGGGAGGGGACAGAGAGACATTCCCAAAGAAAGGAGAAGGTACCAAATGAGTCAGTGAGTGATTCAGAAGGAGAGTCCCTGGCAGATCCACAGTGCAGGATCAGAGATCGATCCCAATGAGTCAAGGTAAACAACAGGAGCAGAGGGAAAGAGAGAGCTGTGACGAGCAGAGGTGAAGCAAAGTGGGCTCGAGGGAAGCCCTGAAAATCCAAGATGGCAGCCGAAGGCCGGTGACTCTGCTGTGGGCTGTGAGGGAAGAGATACCCATTTGGGGCAGTGATGTCCTGCTTCATATGGCCGAGGGTCTGAATGTCTTCTCTTCTTAGGCAGTCTCTTGGGGTCGGGGATGATTTGCTTCCACAATAAAAATGAGTTCTGAGGTGACTAAGGAGACCAGTGGGCGATGTACATTCTCTGCCACAGGTGTGGCAGACAGTGGTTGATGGAACAGGTGGGTGGGGTACCTGCTCCTTTTGCTGCCGACACTTGGCTTCAGGTTGCTCTCGGCAATGAAACTTGAGGTGTTCAGCTCCTTCCGGATCCTTCTCCTCTGGTTTGGTTGGTTCTGGGCCAGGAATTCCCAGGTGTGGTGGGGATGTTGCAGTTTCCCAAGGAGGCTTTGAGAGTGTCCTTGAAGCATTTCCTCTGCCCTCCTGGACTCGCTTGCCGTGTCGAAGAATCGAGTAGAGTGCTTGTCTTGAGAGCCTCATGTCGGGCATGTGGATGATGTGGCCCACCCAACGGAGCGGATCGAGCATGGTCAATGCCTCCTTGCTGAGGGTGTTGACATGAGCGAGAACACTGACATTGGTGCGCTTATCTTGCCAATGGAGTTGCAGGATCTTGCAGAGGCAATGCTGGTGGTACTTCTCTCGGGTTTTATGGTGCCTACTATATACAGTCCACATCTCTGAGTCACGCAGGATGGCAGGTATCACCACTGCTCCGTAGACCATGAGCTTGGTGCCAAACACCAAGCACTCAAACACTCTGTCCCATAGGCGACTGAGGGTTACACTGGTGCACTGAAAGCAGCGTTGAACCTCGCTGTCTATGTCTGCCCTCATTGATAGTTGGCTGCCATGGTGTGGAAAGTGTTCTACATTGACACAAATGTGGGGTGGTTATGCTTCAGTTGTACAAGGTATTGGTGAGACTACATCCGGAGTATTGTGTACAGAATTGGTCTCCTTATTTAAGGGAAGATGTGAATGTGTTAGAATCAGTTCAGAGAAGGTTTACCAGACTATTTCCCGGAATGGGTGGGTTGTTGGAGAGGCTGGGCTTGTATCCGCTGGAGTTTAGAAGAGTGAGAGGCAACTTGATTGAAACCTTTGAGATCCTGAGGGGTATTGACAGGGTGGATGTGGAGAAGATGTTTCCTCCTGACGGAGAATCTAGAAATCGTTTAAAAATAAGGGGTCTCTCATTTAAGACGGAGATGAGGAGAAATGTTTTTCTCTCAGAGGGTGGGAATCTCTGGCACTCTCTTCCTCAAAAGCCATTGGAAGCCAGAGTGTTTGAATATTTTAAGGCAGAGTTGGGTAGATTCTTGATTAACAAGGAGGTGAAAATTGTCCATTTGGACAGGAAGAATGAAAACGAAGCTAATTATCTAAATGGTGAGAGATTACAGAGCTCAGAGATTGTTGGAAGAGAATGATTAACCTCGAATGAGTGAATGGATCTATGGATTGCAAGTTTGACAAAGGACCAATTCGTGGGGAGACTTATCGATGAAGGAACACCTTCTATTCCCTTTGCCAGTCTGTAATTTAAACATTAACTGAAGCTTTGCCGTTTACCAATAGCTCTGCTTCAAACGCTTGTGCAAAATTATTGTGAAATGTTTCAATAAATGGTGATTACAGTTGGGAGGATGCGGTCCGCTTGTCTGGGTAAACCTGCGATAGATATCTTTATCTCTGTTGTCCCGTTAGCCAAGGAGAACAAGCGACCAGGGCTGTTGATCTTGATCACAGCTTCCTGGGCGATCTTCACCAGCACACTGATCGGAGTTTCTTCCACAGAAATCTGAAAGGTAAAGCAGTCTGTGACATTCAACTCTCGACATGGCCAGACATGCAATCATAAGGGAGAGAAGGACAACTTGCTGTTGACACACACCTGACTCCTGTCAACCCACAGTGAGTTCTGTTAGTGTAGGAAACGGAATCTTTATCTAATACCAGACAAATCTCCAAACACAAGAATGAGTCACTTTTAACAATAGCTCAGGGCAATGATATGGAAAGGAATTTACATTTAAAACAAAAATCACAATGATCTTAGGACGCCCCAAAGTACTTCACAGTCAATGAAGTGCTTTTTGAAGTGTAGTTACTCTTGCAATGTAGGAATGCTGCCGGCATTTGTGCACAGCAAGATCCCAGAAACAACCAAGTGCAAATGGCTGGAGGGATGAATATTGCCCAGGACACCAGCGAGAACTCCCCTACTCTTCCTCAAAATAATGGCCATGGGATCTTTCAGATTCACCTGAGAGAGCACATAGGGTCTGAATTAGAACTGAGAGCAGATTCAATAGCAACTTCCAAAAGGGGAATTGTAGTAACACACAAAGGGGGAATTTGACAATGCAATGGGGAAAGTGGAACCAATTGTTTGCCTTTTTCAGCAAGCTAGTGCAAGAATAATGGTCCAAATGGCCTCCTTCTATGCTGTAAGAATGACAACTTACCGTGTGCCAGATCCCGTCGTTGATCAATGGACCCCCGCTGATTGTAATCTTGGGTATGCGCTCATTCTTGAACTGAACCTCAAGCTTTCCACCCCGAACAGCAAACAGGAACCAGGCACTGTTCCCGTTGGTTTCAGCGTAGAATATAACCCCTTCTGGGTCATAGGTCCGCAGGTTGAATTCTGCTGTAAATCTGCATGAAAGAATAGCAGCGATTAGCAGTGAGCCAAACGTCTGGAACTGGACCAGGGAAGAGTCCAGGCCCGACTATTATATTCAGAGAAGCAGAAGTTAGAGAGCGAGCAGAGACTGAGTGTCAACCTGTGCTTCAGGCTGAATGACTGTGTGGCAAGATTTAACTCCAATTCGATCTCTAAGTTTGCGGATGATAGGGCTGTGGTGGGTCGTATCTCAAACAGCGACGAATCAGACTGCAGAAGGGAGATAGATCACTTGGTTACATGGTGCACCGAAAACAACCTCTCTCTCAATGTTGGAAACACCAAGGAACTGATCATCGACTCCAGGAAGCACAGCACGACAATGGCTCCGAAGTGGAGATGGTCGATAGCTTTAAGTTCCTGGGGGTCACCATCACCAACAGTCTGTCCTGGTCACTCACATTGATGCAAGTCAAGAAAGCCCAACAACATCCCTACTTCCTACGGAAGCTAAAGAAATTCAGCATGTCTGCATCGACTCCCACAAACTTCTACAGATGTGCGATAGAGAGCATCCTATCCGGCTGCATCACAGCCTGGTATGGCAACTGCTCAGTCCAAGATCGCAAGAAACTGCAGAGTGTAGTGAACTCAGCCCAACACATCACACAAACTTGCCACCCCCACATTGATTCTGTATACACCTCCCACTGCCTCAGGAAGGCAGACAGCATTATCAGAGACCCCTCACACGAGGCAGTGGCTTCTTCCAGACCCTTCCATCAGGCAGAGGTACAGAGGTTTGAAGACCTGTACATTCAGACATAGGAGCAACTTCTCCTCACAGCTACTAGACTCCTCAACGACTCCCCCTTGGACTGATGGGTTCCCTGTAAGAACACTATTCACGACGCCCTATGCTGCTCTTGCTCATGTATTTGCTTTGTTTGGCCCCTTGTTCCGCACTGTAACCAATCACTGTTGTCGATGTACCATTTGTCAATATTCTCTGTTGATTATTCTTTTGATGTGGAGATGCCGGCGTTGGACTGGGGTGAGCACAGTAAGAAGTCTTACAACACCAGGTTAAAGTCCAACAGGTTTGTTTCGAATCACTAGCTTTCGGAGCGCTGCTCCTTCCTCAGGTGAATGAAGAGGTATGTTCCAGAAACACATATATAGACAGATTCAAAGATGCCAGACAATGCCTGGAATACGGGCATTAGCAGGTGATTAAATCTTTACAGATCCAGATTATTCTTTTGTCTACTATGTACGTACTGTGTACGTTCCCTTGGCCGCAGAAAAATACTTTTCACTGTACTTCGGTACATGTGACAATAAATATCAATCAATCAGAAAACACGAGCTGTGGTCAAATCCCACCCTACTTTCGACAGGTATTAATCCACAAAATATTAAAATTTCTTGAGTTACTTCATCAAACTGTCACCTGTTGCCTCTATGGTTAAAGTCTAAAATTAACACATTTAGAATTTAAGTTCAAATAATACCTGGAACGTACAAATGTGTCACCAACCTTTTCTCCTCGTAGGCCTAGCCTCTCGCCAGCTGATGTCTCCAGGTGTACACCTTGTCATTTACTGCAAGCCTCATTCTGCCCTTTTCTTTAACTTCAGTCAACAGTACCTGGTTCAGATTCCGGTTCTCTGTCCACTTGTCTTCAGTCTTCCTGGGACTTTCCTCTTTTAGCTTCCCTGATTTCTGGAACATTCTGTTATTTGCTTTCTGCATTCCTGTATTGTCCAGCCTGTACTGGCACTTTCTGTGCAAAGCCTCTTGTTTCTGAGCTACCTGCTTCCAGACTAAACCACAAGAGTTTCTGCTATTCAATATGGGCCTCTGGCTGCTAAGTAACAGCTGTTTTGATTTTAACCCCTGTAATTGCTTTTACGTCATCAAACCTTAAATTATTTTTAAAAAATAAATTATTTTCTTTTCCAATTAAGGGGCAATTTAGGGTGGCTAAACCACCTAACCTGCACACCTTTGGGTTGGAGCAAGATCCACGCAAACACGGAGAGAATGTGCAAACTCCACACGGCAATGACCCAGGGCCGGGATCGAACCTGGGTCTTCAGTGCTAACCACTGCGCCACCGTGCCGCCCTCCAAACCATAATTACAATGCAGGAAAACCTTGAAGTGAAACCAAAACTTTCGGACTTGTAGGCACTTGTGTTTAACATGAAGCTGAACTAAAGTTTTAACCCTTTCTTGGCACACAAACACAGAAATACAAATCAAGCTTAAACTTAAACCTTATTCTTAACTCACATAACACAAATATAAATTACTTAAACTATCTCTATTTCCTAACAATATAAATGTAAGCTGTTCTTCCTGCATCCTGACCAATAGTCCCCTCTCAACTATTGTCAGCAAAACAGATGAACTGATTACTTGTATTGCTATTGTGGGATCTTGCTGTGCATACATTGGCCGTCACATTTCCTACATTACAACACTGGCAACATACCTCATTTAGTATGAAGCACTTTAGGATTTCCTTGAATGTGGAAGTGAAGGAAGATAAAAATATCATAAAAACCAGGGGCGAAATTCTCCAACGGCGCGATGTCCGCCGACTGGCGCCAAAGACGGCGCCAATCAGACGGGCATTGCGCCGGCCCAAAGGTGCGGAATGCTCCGCATCTTTGGCGGCCTAGCCCCAACATTGAGGGGCTAGGCCGACGCCGGAGGGATTTCCGCCCCGCCAGCTGGCGGAAATGGCATTTGTTGCCCCGCCAGCTGGCGCTGAAATGCGGCGCATGCGCGGGAGCTTCCCTGATCAGCGGCCGCTGACAGTTTCCCGCGCATGCGCAGTGGGGAGAGTCTCTTCCGCCTCAGCCATGGTGGAGGCCGTAGCGGAGGCGGAAGGGAAAGAGTGCCCCCACGGCACAGGCCCGCCCGCGGATCGGTGGGCCCCGTTCGCGGGCCAGGCCACCGTGGGGGCACCCCCCGGGGTCAGATCGCCCCGCGCCCCCCCCCCCAGGACCCCGGAGCCTGCCCACGCCGCCTGGCCTCGCCGGTAAATACCAGGTTTGATTTACGCCGGTGGGACAGGCAATTTCTGGGCGGGACTTCGGCCCACCCGGGCCGGAGAATTGAACGGGGGATCCCGCCAACCGGCGCGGCCCGATTCCCGCCCCCCGCCCAATCTCCGGTACCGGAGACTTCGGCGGGGGCGGGGGCGGGATTCACGGCGGCCAACGGCCATTCTCCGACCCGGCGGGGGGTCGGAGAATGACGCCCCAGTTGTCAAATTGTCAAACGAGTGAATTCATAGGATGGCAAAAATAGATTAAAATTTCAATGGAACATGTTCCAGACAAGTTTTTTACTCCTTTTCTTTCATGGGATTTGGCGGCACTGGGCTGGGCCAGCATTCGCTGCCCACCCCTATTTGCCCTTGAACCCTGGCATTTCAGAGGGTCAATTAGGGTGAACCACATCGCTGTGGGTCTGGAGTCACGTGTAGGCCAGACCGGGTAAGGACGGCAGATTTCTTTCCCTGAAGGAACATTAGTGAACCAAATGGGTTTTTACAACAATTCATGATAGTTTCATGGTCTCTGTCATTGAGAGTAATTTTACATTCCAGATTTATTAATTGAATTAAGACTCCCATCAGCTGCTGTGGTGGAATTTGAACCCAGCTCCCCAGAACATTACTAATCCAGTGACATTGCCATTATGGCAGCGTCCACCCCGAGAGCTGGTTTGGACATAGAATTTACAGTACAGAAGGAGGCCATTCAGCCCATCGAGTCTGCACCAGCCCTTGGGAAAGAGCACCCTTCCTCAGCCCACACCTCCAAAAATCCACCTAACCTTTTTGGTCACTAAGGGCAATTTAGCATGGCCAATCCACCCAACCTGCACATCTTTGGACTGGGGGAGGAAAACAGAGCACCCAGAGGAAACCCACGCAGACACGGGGAGGACGTGCAGACTCCGCACAGACAGTGACCCAGCGGGGAACGAACCTGGGACCCTGGAGCTGTGAAGCAACAATGCTAACCACTGTGCTACCGTGCTGCCCTAATGATGCACAAACATATTGCAGATGAGATAATTCTATCCATTTGAGTTGATCAGCATAGCTGTCAGGCAGGCTGACGATACTCTGGATCAGAATTAACAAAGAGTGAAAAAATCTGATGGAAAAGGCGGATTGATTTTGAAACTGAAGTGTGTGAGCAGGTTTCTGCCAGACTGGTACTTGAATACAGATGTAGTGTATAGAATCCGGAGGCCATTTCGCCACAGTGCCTGTGCTGCGTCCAATTGGAACATCTCGCCTGCTCTTTCCTCATTGCTCTGAAAACTATTTTAATTTTCAAGTAGTTATTCAATTTTGAAAGTTCCTCCTGAATCTGCTCCTACCGCCCACTCTGGCACTGCCTTCTGGATCACACCTCACCTCCACCCCTTGTCCTTCTGTCAATCAGTTTAAATCAATGTCCCTCTCGTTACCAACCTTCCTGTCACAGGAAACAAAATCTCCTCCTTTAATCCACCATGATTTTAAACGCCTCGATTAAATCTCTCCTTAACCTTCTCGAAGGAATGCGATGCCATGAATTGGACACAGTGACACAGCCGAGTCTGAGTGACGAAGAAAGATTCCGCTCAGCCTCAAGTCACGGGAGCTGAAGTGAATCCAGTTACATCACTGCGTTCTCCAGAAACAGAATCAGCTCAGCAGCTAATATCCGGAATTTTCACCAAGTGTTTCCAGAAACCCACCTGCGATGATATTGAAGCAATTCGCAGGGGCACAAGGATTGAAAATTAACCGGCTGAGGGCTGGATAGCTGGTTTAAAAAGGGAATTCACCTAGCTGGGAGACAGACAGCGTGATCACATCAATTGCTCACCCGCCGCATGGCCAGAACACCCTTCACCACTCTCCATTGCTGTGTCTCACATCAGGAGGGCAAAATCAAGACGAATTAAGCCTCACCTACTGTCCGCGGGAATCTTGAATCGAAGGTAGACAACAGGAATTCCAGCAAAGAGTTCTCCCAAGTTTAGGATGTCGGATGTCCTGCTGGTCTGGAGGGCAAAACACGTGGGGATTTCCTGATAGAAAATAATCTTCCCATTAAAAGCAGCAGGGGCTTGTACACTTGGAAATGTTTAGAAATCAACCCATCCCCATCACTTCTCCAATTAGCCAAACAGTTCCCAATAATTGACCAATAACACTGACCGTCTAGTCTTCAATGGCAAATGTGACCCGTTAGCAAACCGTTTAATCCCTGGGGACAGGCCTAATCGCTGCCCATTGCCCTCACCCTGCAGCACCGGCTCATTGAAACACGTCTATCTGGAGTGGGGCACCTTGGAACGGGCTCTGTTAGGTTAGATCTGCCCCTGCACCCTTAACTCGAGACATCTTATCCTGGAATTCACTGGGGTGTGGGTTGGGAATGGTAAAGGCGGGGGGGCGGGGGGGGGGGATTAGGCAGCTGGGATCTCAGTGGACAATGGGACCCAACAGCCAATCTCCTCAGCCAATGAGATTCAAGCATTGAGAAAGGAACAGAGAAATGATGGAGAAGGAAATCGGGTCAATACAGTCAAATCAGGAACAGAAAGAGAAATAAAGAGAGGAAAAGAAGAGCTGAATCAAGAGAGTGAGAATAAAGCGAAAGAAAGAGTTAGAGATTTTGCAACCTCTCGGAAAGGTTGTCTAGCTGCAGGGGATGCGAATCCGCAGTTCAGCATTGGATTGACAATCATCACGCTTTTGAAAGGCCCCGTCTGGAATTAATTACTTATTTCTGAAGGAGTTTAATGAGTAAATCCAGCAATTGCATCATAGCAATGGGGAGTTTGAGGGTGAGATACTGTTTGTGTGGAGCAAATTGTGCAGATTCACAACTCCCAGAGCTCCTGGTCATCCTTGGTCACTCCAAAATTAATTTAATAACAGGGAACATTGTTCACACATTCTTATTGTCTCAGTAATACCCAGGTCAACGTATGTATGTCACCTGTTTATTCAATAATAATCTCAGAAACACATGAACAAATGTGATACCAGCTGTTCCTGAAATTTTTTTTTTTAATTTAGAGTACCCAATTATTTTTTTCCAATTAAGGGGTAATTTAATGTGTCCCATCCACTTACCCTGCACATCTTTGGTTGAGTTGTGGGGGTGAAAGTGCAAACTCCACGCGGACAGTGACCCAGGGCCGTGTTTCGAATCCAGGTCCTCGGCGTCGTAGTCCCAGTGCTAACCACTGTGTCACACGCCGCCCTTGTTCCTGAAAATTGACTAGAGTGACTCGAAGAACTTCCCCCTCTTTTTAAATTGCAAAAAATTCAATTTCCAGGATGTGGGAGTCGCTGGGGCCAGCATTTATTGCCCATCCCTAGTTGCCTGTGAGGTGGTGGTGAGCTGCCTTCTTGAACCGCTGCAGTCCCTGAGGTGTAGGTACACCCACTGTGCTGTTAGGGAGAGCGTCCCAGGATTTTGCCCCAGCGACAGTGAAGGAACGGCGATATATTTCCAAGTCAGAGTGGTGAGTGACTTGGAGGGGAATCTCCAGGTGGTGGGGTTCCCAGGTATCTGCTGCTCTTGTCTTTCTGGAGGGGCTGGTTTAGCTCAGTGGGCTAAACAGCTGGCTTGTAATGCAGAACAAGGCCAGCAGCGCGGGTTCAATTCCCGTACCGGCCTCCCCGAACAGGCGCCGGAATGTGGCGACTAGGGGCTTTCACAGTAACTTCATATGTAGCCTACTTGTGACAATAAGAGATTATTATTATTGGATGGTAGTGGTTGACTTGTGCCTTGTAGATGGTGGACAGGCTTTCTTTTGGGGGGGGGCGGTGCGGGGGCGGGTCTTGCTGCATTTGGACAGGGACTGCTTCATTATCTGAGGAGTGGCGAATGGTGCTGAACATCGTGCAGTCACCCGCAAACATCCCCACTTCTGACCTTCTGATGGAAGGGAGGTCATTGATGAAGCAGCTGAAGATGGCTGGGCCTAGGACACTATCCTGAGGAACTCCTGCAGTGATGTCCACAGCCAGAGGGCACATCAGTTGATATTGCACATGGTGTTAGAATCAAGTGGTTTATCACGGACATCCAGCACTGTGCCAGCTGCCGGATGATAGAAAGCTGGGTGCTGCCTGGATATTGGGTGTTAGATGGTGCAATAAAATACCTCTGGAGATCTTAGATCAATTGTAACAGAAGCCGATGGGATCAGAATGTCATTTGTTTGCTGATTATAAGGGTCACAGTACAGACCCTAAGGACTAAGCAGGGAGTGATTGGCAGCCCTACGTGGCAGATGTTAATGCCACTGCAGTGTGAACACATTCACAGAGTCCAGTTGTACTCTGCACTGCTCTCTGGATACTGAAATGGAAAGGATTCTCTCCGGTGTCCTGGCCATTCACTTTCCCTCAACCAACATCACTCAAAACACATTATCGCATTGCTGCGTGTGGGATCTAGCTGTGTGTAAACTGGCTGCCGCGTTTCCAACATTACAACAAAGCGCTCTGGAACATCCTGAGGTTGAGAAAGGTGCTACATAAATGCAAGTTCCTTCTTCCTTCACCTGGCAACTGTGACCATCAGCTGCTAGCCTCTCTCCTTTCCTTCCGTCACAGAAACAGCTGTAGGTGCCAGGGGAATTCACACAGCTGTGTGAACACGTGTTTGTAGCACATTCATCGATATCTATTGAGAGAAGATTAAACTTTAGAAAAACCTCTTTTCGCCTCGACCCGTTCGTCAGTTAAAAACAATTCTCCCCGAAATGGTAAATCCTCAGAAATGCTCAAGAAATACAACACAACCTTCATCAGTGCTTTTCCGTTATAAATATTCTGATGTGCATCTAGATTCCAGAATTGGGGAAAGGTCCCACTATCGGCTGTGGTATAGGGTGGGCATCACATGGGTGTGGAGTACTAACCCCACGGCATGTGGGGGTCACTGAGCTGGGCCGGCGTTTCCAGCTCGGCCCTAATTGCCTTTGAACCAAGTGCGGAGGCATTTCAGAGCCAACCACATTGCCGTGGGTCTGGAGTCACATGTAGGCCAGACCGGGTAAGGGCGGCAGATTTCCTTCCCTAAAGGGATATTAGTGAACTAGATAGTTTCCCCAACACTGAGACCAGCTTTACGTTCCAGATTCATTAATTGAATTGAAACTGCGCCAGCTGCCATGGTGGGATTCCAACACTTGACCCCACAGCATTGTCCTGGATTCTGGATTATTAGTACAGTGGCATGTGCGATGAATGTAGGAATTTCAGAAATATTGGGTGCGATTCTCCGGAAAGATGTGCCAGTGCTGTAGCGAGCGGGAATTGCGCGCGCTTCCTGCCGCTCGGCCCAGCGTGGCCGGCAGCACTATTCAACGTTAATTGGTGCACTTGACGAGGCCTCACGCCTCGCCAGCTGGTTTGCCAGCACAGCGCTCGCCAGCCCCCCGCTAAGAAGGCTGAGCAGCACTTAAGCTGCACTTGCTCTGCCAACCCCAGCCAGCTGGCAACAATGGCGCCCAGGAGACCGGCACCAAGACTCGGGGACGCTGACCAGGGGAGGCTCCCGGATGCGGTGGAGGCCAGGAAGGATGTCCTGGTCCCCCGAGGGTGAGCCACAGTGCAGCCAGTGCTGCCTGGGATGAGGTGGCGGCAGCCGGTATTTCCAGCAGTGTGAGCAAGAGGGCTAGCCAGCAGTGCGGGAAGAAGGTCAACAAGCTACAGCGGGCAGCATGAGTAGGTAGACAGCAACACTCTCCGGGATCCCAGCCACTCTCGGGCTCTGCTCCGGGATGTAATGCATTTCCACTGTCTCCCCATAAAGCTGTGAACACAATTTAGAAAATCAGGAATGCTGTAGTCGATACCACAAATATATAATCATAAAAATGTCAGCGTTAACCAGCTGATTCTTAAATGTTTGTCAGGAAAAGCAATCTGCCCTCGTTGCCCAGCCAGAACCCACAGGTGACTCCAGACCCACAGATATTTTTAAAATTTGTTCATGGTGCGTGGGCATAGCTGGCATTTTCGCCCAATGTTTGTCTCTTGATACCCCCTGGCATTACTCTCACACATCACTCACTGAGACAACACCCACCCCCATCGCACGCTAACTTCACCCCCCCCCCCACCCCCATCTCAGGCTAACTTCACCTCCCCACCCCCATCTCAGGCTAACTTCACCCCCACCACCCCCATCTCAGGCTAACTTCACCCCCACCACCCCATCTCAGGCTAACTTCACCCCCCCCCCACCCCCATCTCAGGCTAACTTCACCTCCCCACCCCCATCTCAGGCTAACTTCACCCCCCCCCCCCACCCCCATCTCAGGCTAACTTCACCCCCCCACCCCATCTCAGGCTAACTTCACCCCCCCCCCCACCCCCATCTCAGGCTAACTTCACCCCCCCCCCCAAAGTCTTCTGCTGAAACTTTGGCAGATGCCAATTCATAAACTCACAGAGCTCAGGAGGAGGCCATTCAGCCACCATACCTGTACCTGATCTTTGAAAGAGATCTCCAATTAATCCCACTCCCTGGCTCTTTCCCCAGAGCCCTTCAAATCTTTCCCCATTGTCATGGGAGTGTATCTTTAAGAAATGGGTGTTTATCAAATAGCTGCAGTGATGTCAGTGTATAGGTGGAGCTGGGCTGTCTGTCTGTCTTTTACTTTTATTTTGAGCTGGCAGCGGCAGTGTGTTTAGTTTAGTTTTCAGAGTTGCAGAGCTGCATTCACGGCAAGAAGATGTTATGGTCTCTCTCTCTGCAATCTAAAGAATGTCTCCAAATCATTTGATGATTTCATAGTAATACCTGTTTCTGTGGAGAATTTAAACCTGCTGTCTTTATTTAAAAAGAGTTTAACTTGTGGGTGTTGTTTGGGAAGTTATTAAGGGTTATCTATAGAGTATTGTATCTGTGGAGTTACGCGTGTTTGTAGTTGATAAACTGTTTACTGTGCGTTGACAAAATATTAATTGGATTCATAGAATAAACATTGTTTTGTTTAAAAGTACTTTAGCTCTCTGTTGCATCACACCTGTAGAGTGGGCCCTTGTGCTCCCCATAACCACAATCTGTTTAAAGTTTGGGTCAGGTGAACTCCATGATACACTTTGGGGTTCTCTAAATCCTGGTCCATAATACCATCAAGTACTGATCTAATTTCCTTTTGAAAGTTATTGACCCTTTCAGGCAGCAAGTTCCAGATCACAATATCTCGCTGTGTAAAAATAAATTCTCCCCAACTCTCCGTCCGGTTCCTCTGCCAGTTATTTCCAATCTGTGCCCCGCTGGTTACCGACCCTCCTGTCGGTGGAAACAGATTCTGCTCATTTACTCGCTCAAAACCCCTCCTGACTTTGTCAGCCTCTATTAGATCTCTCCTTAACCGTCTCCCCAGCCTCTCCGTGTTACTGAAGTCCCTCATCCTGCTATCTCGGGACAGATGGTGAATGCTGGCCTTGCCCCTGCCACACACGTCCAGGCTCAGTTCCAACAAAGATGCCCACTTTCTCCAATCCTGCCAGGAGGTTCCCCTGTGATTTTCCGGCCTGTTTCCCGGCGGGAACGGGATGAGGCCGGAGCACTGCAGCAAAGACAGGCCCATCTTCAATATCCCTGAAAACTCATTCCCGCCTCACAGAAAAACAAGACAATAATCCTGATCAGGGCAGTCAGAGCGCCACACGTTATCCTTCAGCTGCTATCGGAGTTTCCACTTAGCGGGCAGCCTCCATAGAGAACCTGTGCTCAGCTCTCACCCTCGCAGTCTTTTGTGATGTTATTGAAGGTGTAGCCAGTGTCACATTTACACTCGTAATCACCCGGCAGGTTCACACAGACTGCTTTCCCACAAATCGTCGGTTCCATTAAACACTCATTCACATCTGAAAATTAAAGAATGTAAAGCACAAGTCAGCAATTAATGAAAAAGCTCACATTCCTCCAGCTGCTTTCACTACATCTGGAAATCCCAAACACTTTACAGCCAATTAAATCATTTCTGAAGTCTAATCACGGTGTGATGTCGGAGCCGCAGATATTCAGGAAAATTCCCCAAAACCTCAGTCCAGGAGGTGGGAAAAGAGCAACTTAAACAGGAAAAGAGAGAAAGAGGTGGAGATGCGAACACTTACTCTTGAACTCGCTCGCCCGCTCCCGCTCACACACACTCGCACACTTGCTCGCACGCACGCACGCGCACACACACTCGCACACTTGCTCGCACGCACGCGCACACACGCTCGCATAGTTGCTCGCGCGCACACTTGCTCACACGCACACACTCACACGAGTTCACACTGACAGACACACAGTGACATGTTGATACACACTGACATACCACACCAATGGGGATACACTGACACACACGGTCCAGCTGAAACAGAAAGAGGCCATTCAGCCCATCATATCTCTGCCAGCTAAAAACAAACTGTCCGGCGCAATCCCGCCGACCGGCCCAGTCCCGCCGCCCGGCCCAGTCCCGCCGCCCGGCCCAGTCCCGCCATCCGGCCCAATCCCGCCGCCCGGCCCGGTCCCGCCGTCCGGCCCAGTCCCGCCGACCGGCCCAGTCCCGCCGCCCAGCCCATTCCCAGTGTTTTCTCAGTTGTGACTGGTTCTTACCAATGCAGCTCTGTTTATTGGAATGGATTAAGAACCCATCGTGACAGAAGCAGCGATAACTCCCAGGAACGTTGAAGCAGGAATGATTACAGGCTTTCTCTTCCAGAACTCCACTCTTACACTCGTCTATATCTAAATCACATCCATGAAAAATATTGTAAATCTGTACCTTTTACAAGAACCAAACATTAAACAAATTAGGTTTAAAAAGATTTCAATTTTTCAAAATGGCACAATAAATCCGGTAAACAAACACGGACCAAACTAGGAAAATATAATTAAACATTCAACCCATCTCCCCAACCACTGGCTATTAATTATTTACTGACACTCACATTATGAATGTTAAATCATTTACTATACAGAACCACACAGGGAGCTACACTCTGAATAAATGATTGGCAATTTTGGGGGTGATAAGGAATAAAAGATCCGGACATCCCAACACCTTTCTGATCCAGAGTATCCCACAGACAATGAGGAATTCTAGAAGTGTAGTCACGGTTGGAAGGTAGGAAACACGCTCCCGATGTGAGCACAGCAAGATCCGACACACAGCGACTTGATGATAGCCACATCATCTGTTTTTGATGATGCTGATTGAGGAATAAATACTCGCTAGAAAACTGGGACTAATTCCCCTGCTCTCCACCACACTGATACAGAATCACCGTTATCCAACCGGGACGCTCCCAGTTGAAACTTTCAGCCAAAGGGTGTTACCTTTGACAGTGGGGCACTCCCTCAGTACTGACTCTCTGACAGTGCAGCACTCCCTCAGTACTGACCCTCTGACAGTGCAGCACTCCCTCAGTACTGACCCTCTGACAGTGTGACACTCCCTCAGTACTGACCTTCTGACAGTGCAGCACTCCCTCAGTACTGACCCTCTGACAGTGCGGCACTCCCTCAGTACTGACCCTCTGACAGTGCAGCACTCCCTCAGGACTGACCCTCTGACAGTGCGGCACTCCCTCAGTACTGACCCTCTGACAGTGCAGCATTCCCTCAGTACTGACCCTCTGACAGTGCAGCACTCCCTCAGTACTGACCCTCTGACAGTGCAGCACTCCCTCAGTACTGACCCTCTGACAGTGCAGCATTCCCTCAGTACTGACCCTCTGACAGTGCAGCACTCCCTCAGTACTGACCGTCTGACAGTGCAGCATTCCCTCAGTACTGACCCTCTGACAGTGCAGCACTCCCTCAGCACTAACCCTCTGACAGTGCAGCACCCCCTCAGTACTGACCCTCTGACAGTGCGGCACTCCCTCAGTACTGACCCTCTGACAGTGCCGCACTCCCTCAGTACTGACCCTCTGACAGTGCAGCACTCCCTCATTACTGACCGTGTGACAGTGCAGCATTCCCTCAGTACTGACCCTCTGACAGTGCAGCACTCCCTCAGTACTGACCCTCTGACAGTGCGGCACTCCCTCAGTACTGACCCTCTGTCAGTGCAGCATTCCCTCAGTACTGACCCTCTGACAGTGCAGCACTCCCTCGGTACTGACCCTCTGACAGTGCAGCATTCCCTCAGTACTGACCCTCTGACAGTGCAGCACTCCCTCAGTACTGACCCTCTGACAGTGCAGCACTCCCTCAGTACTGACCCTCTGACAGTGAGGCACTCCCTCAGTACTGACCCTCTGACAGTGTGGCACTCCCTCAGTACTGACCCTCTGGCAGTGCTGCACTCCCTCAGTACTGACCCTCTGACAGTGCGGCACTCCCTCAGTACTGACTCTCTGACAGTGCGGCACTCCCTCAGTACTGACCCTCTGACAGTGCAGCACTCCCTCAGTACTGACTAACTGACAGTGCGGCACTCCCTCAGTACTGACCCTCTGGCAGTGCAGCACTCCCTCAGTACTGACCCTCTGACAGTGCAGCATTCCCTCAGTACTGACCCTCTGACAGTGCAGCACTCCCTCAGCACTGACCATCTGACAGTGCAGCATTCCCTCAGTACTGACCCTCTGACAGTGCAGCACTCCCTCAGCACTAACCCTCTGACAGTGCAGCACCCCCTCAGTACTGACCCTCTGACAGTGCGGCACTCCCTCAGTACTGACCCTCTGACAGTGCCGCACTCCCTCAGTACTGACCCTCTGACAGTGCAGCACTCCCTCATTACTGACCGTGTGACAGTGCAGCATTCCCTCAGTACTGACCCTCTGACAGTGCAGCACTCCCTCAGTACTGACCCTCTGACAGTGCGGCACTCCCTCAGTACTGACCCTCTGTCAGTGCAGCATTCCCTCAGTACTGACCCTCTGACAGTGCAGCACTCCCTCGGTACTGACCCTCTGACAGTGCAGCATTCCCTCAGTACTGACCCTCTGACAGTGCAGCACTCCCTCAGTACTGACCCTCTGACAGTGCAGCACTCCCTCAGTACTGACCCTCTGACAGTGAGGCACTCCCTCAGTACTGACCCTCTGACAGTGTGGCACTCCCTCAGTACTGACCCTCTGGCAGTGCTGCACTCCCTCAGTACTGACCCTCTGACAGTGCGGCACTCCCTCAGTACTGACTCTCCGACAGTGCGGCACTCCCTCAGTACTGACCCTCTGACAGTGCAGCACTCCCTCAGTACTGACTCTCTGACAGTGCAGCACTCCCTCAGTACTGACCCTCTGGCAGTGCAGCACTCCCTCAGTACTGACCCTCTGACAGTGCAGCACTCTCTCAGTACTGACCCTCTGACAGTGCGGCACTCCCTCAGTACTGACTCTCTGACAGTGCGGCACTCCCTCAGTACTGATCCTCTGACAGGCCTCTGGAGTTGGAATTAATCCCACAATCTTCTGATTGAGTCCTACCCAATCTTCTTACAGCTAAGTATCCCCTCCAAACATGCCTCAGTGATAACCTAACAATAAAGATGTCTGGAATAGAAAGACAATAAACAGAGTTTATTTTTTTTCTCCCAGGCTGGAGGAGATTGTTGTGTGTTGTTGGGTATTGAGCTGATATTTGACGCACAGCTGCATCCCGAGGAAATTCTGGATTACAATCTGTACAGAGGATAATTGGAGCATCGATCATTGCAAACTGACCGTGTGGAGTTTGCACATTCTCCCCGTGTCTGCGTGGGTCTCACCCCCACAACCCAAAGATGTGCAGGGTAGGTGGATTGGCCACGCTAAATTGCCCCTTAATTGGAAAAAATGAATTGGGTACACTAAATTTATTTTTTGAATATGTTTTCCCCAATTAAGGGGCAATTTAGTGTGGCCAATCCCCCTACCCTGCACATTTTTGGGTTGTGGGGACGAAACCCACGCAAACACGGGGAGAATGTGCAAATTCCACACGGACAGTGACGGTTCGATCCCGGCCCCGGGTCCTCAGCGCCGTGAGGCAGCAGTGCTAACCACTGTGCCGCCCAAAAGACAAAATATTTCCGAGAGAGCTGGAGGAAATTAATCAGGGACTGTCTCTTGTCGTGAATGTCTCTTAATCGGAATTGCAGGCGTATCTGCATTTATAGAGACTCTGGTGTGGCGGATCGTGAAATGATCAGGCAAATGATGGGAAGAATGTAAAACCCGAAAGGGGGGGGAGAAGAGGAGACTGAGGGGTGCAAAGCGCCTGGTGTTTAGGCACAAATGTACAAAGTGTGTCAGTGGCATGAATTTGATCAAAGGGATTTGACATTTCAGTGTTGACCGAATGAGAGTGCGCTGTTCCCAGTTATAACACTCGCTGGAGAAACAGAGAAGGCTGGCGGAGGAGTAACTTTATTGGTGCCAGAAATGATTGGCGCTGGTGGCCAGAAAGATCGATAAAAGGTGGAACTTGGACTGACTTAGTCTGAGGTAAGAAATGACAAGAAATCCATCACCATCTGTCAGCGCGAGCGGTGGAGAGACAGACGCGAGAAGATGGAGCGATGAGAGACGAGAACACAGGATGTTCCAGGTGGGGAATCTGGGGAGGGTTAATGAGACAAGATTAGAAGGTGGTGTGAAGATGGGAGAACACGCGGGGACTATTGAGCCGAACCCCATTAGGGTCTCACTGAAAATACAAACAGGACAAGAAAGAACTATCTAAAAGTCCAAGACTGCAAAATAACTCATATCGGCAGGGGGATTGTGAATGCAGTAAACACAGGCAGTGGAAGAGATTGCACTGACACAGGGGGACTGTGATTGCTGTAAGCACAGGCAGTGGAAGAGATTGCACTGACACAGGGGGATTGTGACTGCAGTCAGCACAGGCAGTGGAAGAGATTGCACTGACACAGGGGGATTGTGATTGCAGTCAGCACAGGCAGTGGAAGAGATTGCACTGACACAGGGGGATTGTGATTGCAGTCAGCACAGGCAGTGGAAGAGATTGCACTGACACAGGGGGATTGTGATTGCAGTCAGCACAGGCAGTGGAAGAGATTGCACTGACACAGGGGGATTGTGATTGCAGTAAACAGAGGCAGTGGAAGAGATTGCACTGACACAGGGGGACTGTGATGTCAGTAAACACAGGCAGTGGAAGAGAGTGCACTGACACAGGGGGATTGTGATTGCAGTAAACACAGGCAGTGGAAGAGATTGCACTGACACAGGGGGACTGTGATTGCAGTCAGCACAGGCAGTGGAAGAGATTGCACTGACACAGGGGGATTGTGATTGCAGTCAGCACAGGCAGTGGAAGAGATTGCACTGACACAGGGGGATTGTGATTGCAGTAAACAGAGGCAGTGGAAGAGATTGCACTGACACAGGGGGACTGTGATGTCAGTAAACACAGGCAGTGGAAGAGAGTGCACTGACACAGGGGGATTGTGATTGCAGTAAACACAGGCAGTGGAAGAGATTGCACTGACACAGGGGGACTGTGATGTCAGTAAACACAGGCAGTGGAAGAGATTGCACTGACACAGGGGGATTGTGATTGCAGTAAACACAGGCAGTGGAAGAGATTGCACTGACACAGGGGGATTGTGATTGCAGTCAGCACAGGCAGTGGAAGAGATTGCACTGACACAGGGGGACTGTGATTGCAGTAAACACAGGCAGTGGAAGAGATTTCACTGACACAGGGGGATTGTGATTGCAGTAAACACAGGCAGTGGAAGAGATTGCACTGACACAGGGGGATTGTGATTGCAGTAAACACAGGCAGTGGAAGAGATTGCACTGACACAGGGGGATTGTGATTGCAGTCAGCACAGGCAGTGGAAGAGATTGCACTGACACAGGGGGACTGTGATTGCAGTAAACACAGGCAGTGGAAGAGATTGCACTGACACAGGGGGATTGTGATTGCAGTAAACACAGGCTTCGGAAGAGATTGCACTGACACAGGGGGATTGTGATTGCAGTCAGCACAGGCAGTGGAAGAGATTGCACTGACACAGGGGGACTGTGATTGCAGTAAACACAGGCAGTGGAAGAGATTGCACTGACACAGGGGGATTGTGATTGCAGTAAACACAGGCAGTGGAAGAGATTGCACTGACACAGGGGGATTGTGATGTCAGTAAACACAGGCAGTGGAAGAGATTGCACTGACACAGGGGGACTGTGATTGCTGTAAGCACAGGCAGTGGAAGAGATTGTACTGACACAGGGGGATTGTGATTGCAGTCAGCACAGGCAGTGGAAGAGATTGCACTGACACAGGGGGATTGTGATTGCAGTCAGCACAGGCAGTGGAAGAGATTGCACTGACACAGGGGGATTGTGATTGCTGTAAGCACAGGCAGTGGAAGAGTTTGCACTGACACAGGGGGATTGTGATTGCAGTAAACACTGGCAGTTGAAGAGATTGCACTGACACAGGGGGATTGTGATGTCAGTAAACACAGGCAGTGGAAGAGATTGCACTGACACAGGGGGACTGTGATTGCAGTAAACACTGGCAGTGGAAGAGATTGCACTGACACCGGGGGATTGTGATTGCAGTAAACACAGGCAGTGGAAGAGTTTGCACTGACACAGGGGGACTGTGATTGCAGTAAACACAGGCAGTGGAAGAGATTGCACTGACACAGGGGGACTGTGATTGCAGTAAACACTGGCAGTGGAAGAGATTGCACTGACACAGGGGGATTGTGATGTCAGTAAACACAGGCAGTGGAAGAGATTGCACTGACACAGGGGGACTGTGATTGCAGTAAACACAGGCAGTGGAAGAGATTGCACTGACACAGGGGGATTGTGATTGCAGTAAACACAGGCAGTGGAAGAGTTTGCAGACACAGGGGGATTGTGATTGCAGTAAACACAGGCAGTGGAAGAGATTGCACTGACACAGGGGGATTGTGATGTCAGTAAACACAGACAGTGGAAGAGATTGCACTGAAACAGGGGGACTGTGATTCCAGTAAACACAGGCAGTGGAAGAGTTTGCAGACACAGGGGGATTGTGATTGCAGTCAGCACAGGCAGTGGAAGAGATTGCACTGACACAGGGGGATTGTGAATGCAGTAAACACAGGCAGTGGAAGAGATTGCAATGACACAGGGGGATTGTGATTGCAGTCAGCACAGGCAGTGGAAGAGATTGCACTGACACAGGGGGATTGTGATTGCAGTAAACACAGGCAGTGGAAGAGATTGCACTGACACAGGGGATTGTGATTGCAGTAAACACAGGCAGTGGAAGAGATTGCACTGACACAGGGGGACTGTGATTGCTGTAAGCACAGGCAGTGGAAGAGATTGCACTGACACAGGGGGATTGTGATTGCAGTAAACACAGGCAGTGGAAGAGATTGCACTGACACAGGGGGATTGTGATTGCAGTCAGCACAGGCAGTGGAAGAGATTGCACTGACACAGGGGGATTGTGATGTCAGTAAACACAGGCAGTGGAAGAGATTGCACTGACACAGGGGGATTGTGATTGCCGTAAACACAGGCAGTGGAAGAGATTGCACTGACACAGGGGGACTGTGATTGCTGTAAGCACAGGCAGTGGAAGAGATTGCACTGACACAGGGGGACTGTGATTGCTGTAAGCACAGGCAGTGGAAGAGATTGCACTGACACAGGGGGGCTGTGATTGCAGTAAACACAGGCAGTGGAAGAGATTGCACTGACACAGGGGGATTGTGATTGCAGTAAACACAGGCAGTGGAAGAGATTGCACTGACACAGGGGGATTGTGATTGCAGTAAACACAGGCAGTGGAAGAGTTTGCACTGACACAGGGGGATTGTGATTGCAGTCAGCACAGGCAGTGGAAGAGATTGCACTGACACAGGGGGATTGTGATTGCAGTAAACACAGGCAGTGGAAGAGATTGCAGACACAGGGGGATTGTGACTGCAGTCAGCACAGGTAGTGGAAGAGATTGCACTGACACAGGGGGACTGTGATTGCAGTCAGCACAGGCAGTGGAAGAGATTGCACTGACACAGGGGGATTGTGATTGCAGTCAGCACAGGCAGTGGAAGAGATTGCACTGACACAGGGGGATTGTGATTGCAGTAAACACAGGCAGTGGAAGAGATTGCACTGACACAGGGGGATTGTGATTGCAGTAAACACAGGCAGTGGAAGAGATTGCACTGACACAGGGGGATTGTGATTGCAGTAAACACAGGCAGTGGAAGAGATTGCACTGACACAGGGGGATTGTGATGTCAGTAAACACAGGCAGTGGAAGAGATTGCACTGACACAGGGGGACTGTGATTGCTGTAAGCACAGGCAGTGGAAGAGATTGCACTGACACAGGGGGATTGTGACTGCAGTCAGCACAGGCAGTGGAAGAGATTGCACTGACACAGGGGGATTGTGATTGCAGTAAACACAGGCAGTGGAAGAGATTGCACTGACACAGGGGGATTGTGATTGCAGTAAACACAGGCAGTGGAAGAGATTGCACTGACACAGGGGGATTGTGATTGCAGTAAACTCAGGCAGTGGAAGAGATTGCACTGACACAGGGGGACTGTGATTGCAGTAAACACAGGCAGTGGAAGAGATTGCACTGACACAGGGGGATTGTGATGTCAGTAAACACAGGCAGTGGAAGAGATTGCACTGACACAGGGGGACTGTGATTGCTGTAAACACAGGCAGTGGAAGAGTTTGCACTGACACAGGGGGACTGTGATTGCAGTAAACACTGGCAGTGGAAGAGATTGCACTGACACAGGGGGACTGTGATTGCAGTAAACACAGGCAGTGGAAGAGATTGCACTGACACAGGGGGATTGTGATTGCAGTCAGCACAGGCAGTGGAAGAGATTGCACTGACACAGGGGGACTGAGATTGCAGTAAACACAGGCAGTGGAAGAGATTGCACTGACACAGGGGGATTGTGATTGCAGTAAACACAGGCAGTGGAAGAGATTGCACTGACACAGGGGGATTGTGAATGCAGTCAGCACAGGCAGTGGAAGAGATTGCACTGACACAGGGGGATTGTGATTGCAGTAAACACAGGCAGTGGAAGAGATTGCACTGACACAGGGGGATTGTGATGTCAGTAAACACAGGCAGTGGAAGAGATTGCACTGACACAGGGGGATTGTGATTGCAGTAAACACAGGCAGTGGAAGAGATTGCACTGACACAGGGGGATTGTGATTGCAGTCAGCACAGGCAGTGGAAGAGATTGCACTGACACAGGGGGATTGTGATTGCAGTCAGCACAGGCAGTGGAAGAGATTGCACTGCCACAGGGGGATTGTGATTGCAGTAAACACAGGCAGTGGAAGAGATTGCACTGACACAGGGGGATTGTGAATGCAGTCAGCACAGGCAGTGGAAGAGATTGCACTGACACAGGGGGATTGTGATTGCAGTAAACACAGGCAGTGGAAGAGATTGCACTGACACAGGGGGATTGTGAATGCAGTCAGCACAGGCAGTGGAAGAGATTGCACTGACACAGGAGGATTGTGATTGCAGTAAACACAGGCAGTGGAAGAGATTGCACTGACACAGGGGGATTGTGATTGCAGTAAACACAGGCAGTGGAAGAGATTGCACTGACACAGGGGGATTGTGATTGCAGTCAGCACAGGCAGTGGAAGAGATTGCACTGACACAGGGGGATTGTGAATGCAGTCAGCACAGGCAGTGGAAGAGATTGCACTGACACAGGGGGATTGTGATTGCAGTAAACACAGGCAGTGGAAGAGATTGCACTGACACAGGGGGATTGTGATTGCAGTCAGCACAGGCAGTGGAAGAGATTGCACTGACACAGGGGGATTGTGATTGCAGTCAGCACAGGCAGTGGAAGAGATTGCACTGACACAGGGGTGATGATCTGAAAGGTCACTTCCTGTGCTGAAATTTCTGCGATTCTGTTCAAGGTAATTGCAGATGAACAAGTTAATGGTCTGTACTCCCTGTTTGGATCACAATATGAAGCGTTTCTACAGCCTGCCTGACACAAACAAAGCGGTTTTCAATATTCCCGGTCTTTCCGTGATGCTGATTCCAGTTTTGGGATCGGTTTGGCATGTACCGTGCTGACATCTGTCTCCATTCCATCCTTCCTTACAGATACAGCTGAAAGCGGCCTTTTTGTCCACACATTGGGCTGAGCCTTCAGGGTTACACGGAGAGGGGGAGCACTGGTCTGAGATTGCTGCAACAGAAGACAATCAAACAGTGAACACTCAAAACGCATAAAGAAATAGAACATAGTCAGCAACCAATGAGAGACGATTGATTCGTCCAACTCGCCAGTTCCCTTCACTGACACTGTTAAAATTCTCATCTGTTTTCATATATCACCAACTCCTCACCCTCACTATCTCTGTAAACTCACCCCTCCCTATCTCTGTAACCGCCTCCCTCCCTCTGTAACCTCCTCCCTCCCTCTGTAACCTCCTCCCTCCCTCTGTAACCTCCTCCCTCCCTCTGTAACCTCCTCCCTCCCTATCTCTGTAACCGCCTCCCTCCCTATCTCTGTAACCTCCTCCCTCCCTATCTCTGTAACCTCACCCCTCCCTATCGCAGTAACCTCCTCCCTCCCTATCTCTGTAAACTCCTCCCTCCCTCTGTAACCTCCTCCCTCCCTCTGTAACCTCCTCCCTCCCTCTGTAACCTCACCCCTCCCTATTGCAGTAACCTCCTCCCTCCCTATCTCTGTAACCTCACCCCTCCCTATCGCAGTAACCTCCTCCCTCCCTCCCTCTGTAACCTCACCCCTCCATATCTCTGTAACCGCCTCCCTCCCTCTGTAACCTCCTCCCTCCCTATCTCTGTAACCTCACCCCTCCCTATCTCTGTAACCTCCTCCCTCCCTCTGTAACCTCCTCCCTCCCTATCTCTGTAAACTCACCCCTCCCTATCTCTGTAACCTCCTCCCTCCCTCTGTAACCTCCTCCCTCCCTCTGTAACCTCCTCCCTCCCTATCTCTGTAAACTCACCCCTCCCTATCTCTGTAACCGCCTCCCTCCCTATCTCTGTAACCTCCTCCCTCCCTATCTCTGTAACCTCCTCCCTCCCTATCTCTGTAACCTCACCCCTCCCTATCGCAGTAACCTCCTCCCTCCCTATCTCTGTAACCTCCTCCCTCCCTCTGTAACCTCACCCCTCCCTATCTCTGTAACCTCCTCCCTCCCTATCTCTGTAACCTCCTCCCTCCCTCTGTAACCTCACCCCTCCCTATCTCTGTAACCTCCTCCCTCCCTCTGTAACCTCACCTCTCCCTATCGCAGTAACCTCCTCCCTCCCTATCTCTGTAAACTCCTACCTCCCTCTGTAACCTCACCCCTCCCTCTGTAACCTCACCCCTCCCTATCACAGTAACCTCCTCCCTCCCTATCTCTGTAACCTCCTCCCTCCCTATCTCTGTAACCTCCTCGCTCCCTATCTCTGTAACCTCCTCCCTCCCTATCTCTGTAACCTCCTCCCTCCCTATCTCTGTAACCTCCTCCCTCCCTATCTCTGTAACCTTACCCCTCCCTATCTCTGTAACCTCCTCCCTCCCTCCCTCTGTAACCTCCTCCTTCCCTCTGTAACCTCACCCCTCCCTATCTCTGTAACCTCCTCCACTTTTGGCCTCTTGACCATCCCTGATTTTAATCGCTATTGGTTGCTGAGCCTCAGCTATTGAGGCTCAAAACTCTGGAATTCCTTCCCGTAACATCTCCTTTGACATTCCTGAAAACCTAGCCCTTCGGACAAGCTTTTGGTCACCTTCAAATGTCCCTCAGTGTCACATTTTGCTCGTCAATCATTCCTGCAAACGGCCTTGAGGTATTTTACTGCATTGAAAAGATGTTGAACAGATAGATTGTTGTTATTGTTGACTGTCCCCAAATTACCCCATCACGCACTCTACTCAACCCCAATCTCCTGAAGAGAAAATCTGTAAAATATCTCCCAATGTGGACTGAGCAAATCTTCCAGAATACCGAGGCCGGATTTTCCCTGGATCAGGTCGGAATGAAGGGAACACAAACGCCGCGATGTCAAGGGGCCAGACGTTCCACCAGTGTTCCCATCACCAGCAGCTTTCAAAATGGAGGAGGAGAACATGTGACCTTGGAACGGGCCTGTGCGTATTAACAGGCCAATTAAACCATTTTGGAGCTTATTGCAAGCCTGACTTTCAGACGCTTTGGAAGTTTGATGGAGGCAACTGCCCTTTAGAAGCCCTCAGTTTACAGACAGAGTGAGGGCAGGCGTGCAGCAAGCTGGAGGTGATTCAGGAGAGAAGAAAACTCAATGATGGTTCGTGGCTTGGTCGAAGATAGTGAGTTAGTCCAAAGATGTGCAGCTTAGGTGGATGCACCATGCTAAACTGCCCCCTAGCGTCCAAAGATGTGCAGGCTAGATGGGATTACGAGGATAGGGTGCTCTTTTGGAGGCTCATTGCAGACTCGATGGGCCGAACGCCCTCTTTCTGCTCTGTAGGGATTCTATTCAATGGATTTAAAACAACAGAAAATTGGTGGGATGGTAAATAGTGAGGAGGATGGCCTTCGATTACAGGAGGATACAGACGGGCTGGTCAGGTGGGCTGGTCAGTGGCAAATGGAATTCAATCTGGAGAAGTGTGAGGTGATGGACAGGACAAACAAGGCAAAGGAATGAACAGCAGGACCCTGGGAAGCACCGAGGATCAGAGGGACTGTGGTGTGCATGTACACCCGTCCCTTAAGGAGCAGAGCCGGTGGATACAGTGGTTACAAAGGGATATGGTATACTTTAAAAAAAAAAAAATTTAGTGTACTCAATTAATTTTTTCCAATTAAGGGGCAATTTAGCGTGGCCAATCCACCTACCCTGCACATCTTTGGGTTGTGGGGGCGGAACGCACACAAGGCATATGGTATACTTGCCTTTATTAGCCGAGGCATTGAGTTTAAGAGCAGGGAGGTTATGCTGGGACTGTATAAAACGTTGGTTAGGCCACAGCGAGAGTATTGTGGGCAGTTCTGGAATCCACATTATAGGAGGGATGTGATCGCACTGGAAAGGGTGCAGAGGAAATTTACCAGGGTGTTGCCTGGACGGGAGAGTTTTAGTTATGAAGAGAGATTGGACAGACTGGGGTTGTTTTCCTTGGAGCGGAGGAGACTGAGGGGGGACAGGATTGAGATGTATAAAATTATGAGGGACACAGATAGAGTAGACAGCAAGAAACCTTTCCCCTTGGTGGAGGGGTCAATGACCAGGGGGCAGAGATTTAAGATAAAGGGGCAGGAGGTTTAGAGGGGATGTGAGAAAAACCTTTTCACCCAGAGGGTGGTGGGAGTCTGGAACTCGCTGCCTGAAAGGGGGGTGGAGGCAGAGACCCTCAGAACATTGCAGAAGGATTTAGATGTGCGCTTGCGATGCCAGGGCAGACACGGCGATGGGGCAGGTGCTGGGAAATGGGATTAGAATGGTTATTTTTGACCGGCGCAGATGCAATGGGCGGAGGGAGCTTTTCTGTGCTGTCTGACTATGACAGGAAGAAAGAGCAGAGGGGTTATTGAAGGCGGCAGGAAGAGGTGTACAGCTGCTGATCCATGGGGGCAGGTACAAAGGAAAAGATAATATTGATGTTCTATAACCTCAACATCAAAGATATACAGCAATGTTGTCTAAAATACTGGATCTGGGAAACACTACTGGACAGCACAGATTCTCAAAGTACAAACAGGTGAATTTCATTCACGTGACGGGGCTGCAGATTTTACACAGTAACAGGATGGTTCTGGAGAGAGTCCAGGTACAACTCGTCTTCCTGTGTTAGTGTAAGTGACAACTAGAGTGAGTAAAGTGTAATTGTCTGGACAAGTGCAATAGACCCAGATAGAGGGATCCATTAGTTATAATGTGTCAGGGTGGCACGGTGACGCAGTGGTTAGCACTGCTGCCTCACGGCGCTGAGGACCCAGGTTCGATCCCGGCTCTGGGTCACTGTCCGTGTGGAGTTTGCACATTCTCCCCGTGTCTGCGTGGGTTTCACCCCCACAACACAAAGATGTGCAGGGCAGGTGGATTGGCCACACTAAATTGCCCCTTAATTGAAAAAATAACAATTGGGTTGATGCACTAAGCGTCAAGAACCACAAAGACATGTGAGACTTTAACTCAGGCTTTAATATACTACATGGGAGGCTTACCCGACACAGATGACCCCAGACAGAATGGGGCCGGTCCCAGAAGAGGGTTCTTATACTAACTCCCGGGGGAGTGGCTAAGGCGGAGCTCTCCGTGGCCAGGTCGGGTTACCTACCAGTGACCGAACCTCTGCAGAGTTACAGTACAATACACAGTATTACAGGGCCACGTTACACACAACTATTATATACTATGTACAATGGTAGGGAAGTACAGTGGTGTATCACCACATGGGTACCCTAAAATTTATATTAAAAAATAAATAAATAAATTATAATGTGTCATCGAGCATGATGCGGCCGCATTTGGAGTATTGCGTACAATTCTGGTCGCCGCATGATAGGAAGGATGTGGAAGCATTGGAAAGGGTGCAGAGGAGATTTACCAGAATGTTGCCTGGTATGGAGGGAAGATCTTATGAGGAATGGCTGAGGGACTTGAGGCTGTTTTCGTTAGAGAGAAGAAGGTTAAGAGGTGACTTAATCAAGGCATACAAGATGATCAGAGGATTGGATAGGGTGGCCAGTGAGAGCCTTTTTCCTCGGATGGTGATGTCTAGCACGAGGGGACATAGCTTCAAATTGAGGGGAGATAGATATAAGACAGATGTCAGAGGTAGGTTCTTTACTCAGAGAGTAGCAAGGGTGTTGAATGCCCTGCCTGCAACAGTAGTGGACTCGCCAACACTAAGGGCATTCAAATGGTCATTGGATAGACATATGGACGATAAGGGAATAGTGTAGATGGGCTTTAGAGTGGTTTCACAAGTCGGCGCAACATCGAGGGCCGAAGGGCCTGTACTGCGCTGTAATGTTCTATGTTCTATGAGTAACTAAAGTATAGCCTCAATGATGAGTGTAATACTACAGGTAGAGGGATCCATTAACTACAGTCTGCAAAGTAGGGCAGCACACTTGCACAGTGGGTTAGCCCTGCTGCCTCACGGCGCCGAGGTCCCAGGTTCGATCCCGGCTCTGGGTCACTGTCCGTGCGGAGTTTGCACATTCTCTCCGTGTTTGCGTGGGTTTCGCCCCCACAACCCAAAGATGTGCAGGGTAGGTGGATTGGCCACGCTAAATTGCTCCTTAATTGGAAAAAATGAATTGGGTACACTAAATTTATGGGGGGAAAAAACTACAGTCTGCAAAGCTAATGGTTAAAATGTCTTTTCTTCGAAGGATTCAGAAACTGTTAAGTCAGGAAGTCTTGTCTGATGGAAGTATCTTTGGAGTAAACAAGTACAATTGTTCACATAAATACTGTGTTTAAAAGATTTAACACGAGAAACATCATGAGGGTCTGATCTGTGACATGCATTTTCGATGTAATATACAGTGTCTGTAAAAGAGCATAGATTCCAACAGGTATTTGGAGGGGCTGGAAGATAAACAGAAACCCAGAGCCACACTCTCTCTGTTAGATCAATCACCAATACTCCTAGAATTCCGACAGTGCAGAAGGAGGCCATTCGGCCCATCGAGTCTGCACCAGCTATCCAAAAGAGCACCCTCCCTAGGCCCACTCCCCACATTATCCCCGTAACCCTACCCAACCTTTGGACACTAAGGGCAATTTAGCGTGGCCAATCCACCTAACCTGCACATCTTTGGACTGTGGGAGGAAACCGGAGCACCCAGAGGAAACCCACGCAGACACGGGGAGAACGTGCAGACTCCACACAGACAGTGACCCGAGGTCGGAATCGAACCCGGGACCCTCTCACTGTGAGGCAGCAGTGCTAACCACTCAGTATTAATAAAGCCTGTTCTGTGTACCTCACCATCATGTCTTGTGCTGACTCAAAGCGCGCTGCTGTGAATGAGACTGAATGGTAACAAACACCAGAGAGACCTCCCTCTATTCTTCAATTAAATAATATGGGATCTTGACATGTTAACCTGGACTATCATTCCAGAGTTCAGGAGCTGAAAAGCGACCACATCCGGAAATTGGGGCCTAAGGAATGGAAATGGCTTCTGGAATGTTCCAAAAAAATACTCATTCACTCTCAGACTTCAGGGTGGGGATATACCAGCTCCCCCTAGGCACAGACTCCAGTGACTCCTGTCCCACTCGGTGTCCCAGAGTCTGACGCCAAGGCTTTGTCAGAGTTTGTGTAAATGATAAATGCTCATCTGTATTCACTCCCTTTACCAATAACTCAGCAGCTGTAAATATGAAGATGAGACACGTTCTGCTTTTACGTTCAGGCCCAGTTACACATTTCCGCCTCATCGGGGCGGATATTTCCTCGAAATTCAACCTACCAGTCACACAGCTTCGTAAATCCGCAGGAGAGTTTCGGGAAGCACGATATTGTCTTTTGATGCGTAACTGGTGGAGGCTGAGGCAATCTGCAGGGGAGGGCGAGGAGAGAGGGTGAGTACGCACAGTAACGGGGGAGGGCGAGGAGAGAGGGTTAGTATTCACAGTAACAAGGTTCCTCTGAGAAAGATTGTCAATTCACACACAGGCTGAGCTTAGAACATGCCCACTACTGATTGTCTGGGGCAATTTGACACATTTACATTCCCAGTACAAAATCTCACCACGCTGAAATACACATCTGGATTATGTCTGGATGATCTGTAATCTGCCTTTCTGCAGGGTACCCGAGTATCAGAAACCGTGATGAGGACGCACATGGTTGGTTGCTGACAGCCCCTCCCAGTCGGTAACAGAGAATCCGGATTTTTCAAACACCAGACCAGGAACCCTCTCAATAACCATTCACTCTAATCAGCAAAACTGTGGAAAACACAGAACATAACAGAGAAAATTTGTATTGTGTTCAGTGCTGGGCATCGCCCCCGAGGAAGGTTAAACACCAAACACTACAGCACACAAGGTTACGGCCAAAGTGCTGGGAAGTGGGATTAGAATGGATAGGTCCTTGATCACAGCGCACACAAGATGGGCCGAAGGGCCTTTCTGGAGAATCTCTGTCCTAGAAAACTCTGCGACTGTGAGTCTAAACTGACCTTGAAGGGACTTCATGGTCGATTGGCCAGAACAGGCTGAAGGGGTTAAATAATCAGTACATATTGTACAGGCCAGATTATATCCCCTTGTGGGCAGAAGATTAATGGGCGATCTAATCGAGGTGTTTCAGATGATTAAAAGAGTTGAGAAGGTTGATATTTCCTCTGGGGGAGGGGGGGTTGGGGGGGGGGGGGGGTGGCAGATGGGAGTGAATCGGACCAAGGGACAAAATTCGAGCCAGGTCATTAAGGGGTGATGTCAGGAACCACTTCCTCACACCCAGCGCCCGCACACCCAGCACCCGCACACCCCGCGCACCCAACACCCAGCACCCACGCAACCCCAGCACCCGCACACCCAGCACCCGCACACCCCGCGCACCCAACACCCACGCACCCCAAGCACCCGCAAACCCAGCACCCACACACCCAGCACCTGCACACCCACGCACCCAACACCCATGCACCCAGCACCCACGCAACCCCAGCACCCGCACACCCAGCACCCACACACCCAGCACCTGCACACCCACGCACCCCCAGCACCCGCACCCCCAGCACCCGCACACACAGCACCCGCACACCCAGCACCCGCTTTTTTGGAAGCAGAAGTCTCTGAAAGAATTCGCTGAGCTTTAAGACATAACGTACGGCCATCAGATGCCGTTTTTCAGCAAGGAGACATGGTATACTAAAAGAGAGACACTTCTAATGAATGGAAAGGCCAAGGGAAGCTCATAGGCATAGATGGCAAAACAATTATTTTGCAACATGGTAATCAAACTGTTAGGGTCCATTCATCAAGGATAATGGGTACAGATTACAAATTTTCAAATTTAGACAGAGCAGACAGACATGACGAGGAACCAGAGTCATCTGGTACGCATGTGTTACAGAACTATGAGGACTAATTAACTGATATAGACAGGGTTTCTGTGGAGGAACACAACACTTCTGGTGAATTAAAACAGGCCATTTTTCCAAAAGGGCAACTGCCAAAAGTTGGTACAAAAGTGACATACTTGCCTGAAGGGTCTAGTCAATGGAAGGATGCAACTATTATTAGTAGAGCAGGGAAGGCCACTGGAAAGTATAAACATTGGTTGAATGTACAGCATTCAGGGGAAGGAGTCAAGACAATGGATTGGGAAAATGAAGTTCAAAAATGGGGGGCACAGAAACGCAGTGCCAGTTCAGATAGTACATCGGATAGTGAACAGGTCCACAGGAAAATGTCGAGAACTATTGAAAGGACATCCCACAGCATAAGGGAAAGATCAAGCAGTAGCAGTACAGAACGAGATACCAGGCGGGAGAGGGGACGTAGTTTGTCAAGATCTCGGAACATGAGTAAAACTACGAATACTAATAGGAGTAGAAGCCCACATGCACGTGAGATTTTGGTGGCTTCAAATAAATTAGATGAAAAAGTTATTAAAGAAGCTAAACAGCAAGAATTGCATAGTTGGAGTGAATTTGGGGTATACACGGAAGTACCGGATAGGGGACAAAGAGCTCTATCCCACAGATGGATTTGCACGGAAAAGGTTCTTCCGGATGGAACTTATAAGGCAAAGGCCAGGCTCGTGGCAAGGGGATTTGAAGAAAACTTAGAAGATCAGGATTTAAGGGTAGATTCACCTACAGCAGGAAAGGTTATTTTAAAGATCTTCTTGGCTCTATTAGCCACAAAGGCATGGGAATGCAAATCTATAGATATAAAAGCTGCCTTTTTGCAGGGGCATCAGCTCCAGAGACATTTATCTCCGTCCTCCTAAAGAAGCAGCTAACACAGAAGGGGTACTCTGGAAGTTGAACAAATGTGCATATGGGTTAAATGATGCATCTAGAGTCTGGTATTTTTCGGTAAGGTCAGTTTTGTTTATGTTAGGCTGTTGCCAGTTGAAAGCAGATCCTGCAATGTTTTACTGGCACTATAAAGGAAATCTTTCTGGCATTTTTATGATGCATGTCGATGATTTTTTTGTGGGGTGGGACTAGTGATTTTGAAGCTATTGTAATCTCTGGTTTGAGGAAAGAATTCAGGGTTGGAAGTCAGGCTTCCGGTGCATTTAAATATATTGGACTGGAAATTGGACAGACTAAGTTAGGGGCAACTTTACGTCAGCAATCTTATTTGGAAAGCATCACCCCAATAGCAATTAGTCGTGGCCGAGTTTCACAAAACAACGCAATGGTTTCAAAGATGGAAAAAGAGCAACTGCGAAGTTTAATTGGGCAACTGAACTGGTTAGGTAGACAGACTAGACCGGACGTGAGTTTTGATGTCTTAGAGTTGAGTACAAAAATGAATGATCCCAAAGTGGAAGACCTAATAAGAGCAAATAAAGCGTAGGCCAAACTAAAAATGCAGGAGTGTGTTTTGAAGTTCCCGGTTTTAGGTGACCTTAAGCACTTGAAACTCATAGTTTATAGTGATGCGTCCTACGCAAATTCATGTGATGGGGTTTCAAGCGCAGGAGGTTTTATAATTTTCCTTTTGGGGAACAATGGTAAATGTTGCCCGCTTGTGTGGGAAACAAAGAAAATAAGGAGAGTGGTAAAAAGCACCTTGGCTGCTGAGATGTTAAGCCTTGTAGAGGCGGTGGATATGGCTTTTTATGTAAGTCAGATATTGACAGAAATTTTGGGATTAGGGTATTTGGGTAATATACCTATTGACTGTCACATTGACAATAAATCCCTGTGGGAAAATGTGCACTCTACAAAAAGTGTCAATGAAAAGAGGTTGTGGATAGACATCGCAAGTTTGAAGCAGATATTGGACAGAGGGGAAATAACAAAAATTAAATAGGTCCACAGGAGCTATCAACTGTCGGACTGTTTTACGAAAAGAGGGGCGAGTTCACAGAAACTTTTGGATATTGTTAATGAAGGCCGCTTGTTTCTGTGACTGTTTTTTTTTTCTTTCTCGTCCAAACAAAAAAAAGGGGGGCGACATCATGTGTGTGTTTTTGAGTTTCTTGAAATTTTGTTTTCACCTAATTTTTTTTTTCTCCAAGGAAGGGGAGACTGTTAAGTAATGGGTTAAGAGACATTGCAATTAGTTGTCTCATTTATGTTAAGTATCCATTAATTGACACTGATATGTAAAGGGGCTTCAGGTGGCCTCTGCCAGGTGGTGTGTTGTTAAGTGTTTTGTGCAGAGGCTGTGGAAGTGAAATAAATGGTGTTTGGTGAAAAGGAACAAGAACTTTAGACTCTTAATTTCACAGCAACTAAACTAGTCTAACACCGCGCACCCGCGCACCCAGCACCCGCACACCCAGCACCTGCACACCCAGCACCCACACACTCAGCACCTGCACACCCTGCACCCACACACCCAGCACCCACACACCCTGCACCCGCTCATCCAGCACCCACACACCCTGCACCCGCTCACCCTGCACCCGCACACCCAGCACCCGCACACCCAGCACCCGCGCACCCTGCACCCGCACACCCAGCACCCACACACGCAGCACCCGCACACCCAGCACCCGCACCCGCAGCACCCGCACACCCAACACCCACACACGCAGCACCCGCACACCCAGCACCCGCGCACCCTGCACCCGCACACCCAGCACCCACACACGCAGCACCCGCACACCCAGCACCCGCACACGCAGCACCCGCACACCCAGAACCCGCACACCCAGCACCATCACACCCAGCACCCATCACACCCAGCACCCATCACACCCAGCACCCAGCACACCCAGCACACCCAGCACCCGCTCACCCAGCACCCGCACACGCAGCACCCGCACACCCAGCACCCGCACACCCAGCACCATCACACCCAGCACCCATCACACCCAGCACCCAGCACACCCAGCACCCATCACACCCAGCACCCGCACACCCAGCACCCATCACACCCAGCACCCATCACACCCAGCACCCATCACACCCAGCACCCAGCACACCCAGCACCCAGCACACCCAGCACCCGCTCACCCAGCACCCGCACACGCAGCACCCGCACACCCAGCACCCAGCACACCCAGCACCCGCACACCCAGCACCTGCACACCCAGCACCCATCACACCCAGCACCCATCACGCCCAGCACCCATCACACCCTGCACCCAGCACACACGAAAAGCTGTTGAAGTTGGGGGGGGGGGGTCAATCGAATGTCAGAGGTGGGATTTTTGCTGGGTAGGGGATTGAGAGTCTCTGAACTAAGGTGGGTGAACAGAGTTAAAATACGGATCAGCCACGGACTAACGGGCTGGTGGTTAGGCCCAAGGGGCTGAATGGTCTCCTCTTGTTCCTCAGGCCTGCTCCAGTTCTCTCTGATTATTTCTCAAAACCATTGCCTCCAGAGAAGGTGAAATGCAATGTCTGAGTTGTTCAAACCCTAACGGCAGCATTATTTCAGAAATCAAACTTACCAAGGTACTTGGGATAAAAGTAATTCTGTGGAAAGAAGGGAAAACAGGTTTTAGGGAAAACATTCCTCAGAGTGGAATCAACCCCAGCCTGAGCCTCAGAGCGAGATCTGGTCCCTCACCCACTGTCTGCATCCTCCGAATATCAACCTCCATGGACTGGGATAGGTACAGACTCCTGAAAGCATCAGGATAATCTGACTGTCACAAGGCCTCAGGCCTCACTACCACAGCCCAGAGAGGCAATAGGTCAGCTGTGCGAGCCTCACAGGAACCCACTAACAATCCAACACCTCTTCGCACTGCTTGGTGAGGGCGACATAATCTCAGCCCAGCTGAGTGACCAGTCAGAATGACATGCTGGTCACTGGGGATGCTGCAGGAATATAACACTGACTGTCCACTTCAGAGCAGATGTCCGAAACACTTCCTCCCCACACCCGGGGACGTACACTAGACGCCTGCCATAAAGAACTGAACATTTCAAAATCTTTAGGGCTGTATTTCCAGATCCTCCCCGAGTCTCAAACTCTCTAACCCGCCCTAACAGCGTAACATCACTAAACAATCTAAAGTTAAGGTTTCTGCAAGTTTCGTCAGTGTTACATATGGGGAATTTAATCGCCAAATTTTGCACGGCAAGCTTCCACTAACAACGAGTTAAATAGACAGGTAATTTGTTTTGTTAATGTACCGACCCTCTGACAGTGCAGCACTCCCTCAGTACTGACCCTCTGACAGTGCAGCACTCCCTCAGTACTGACCCTCTGACAGTGCAGCACTCCCTCAGAACTGACCCTCGGACAGTGCAGCTCTCTCTCAGTACTGATCCTCTGACAGTGCAGCTCTCTCTCAGTACTGCCCCTCTGACAGTGCGGCGCTCCCTCAGTACTGACCCTCTGACAGTGCGGCACTCCCTCAGTACTGACCCTCTGACAGTGCGGCACTCCCTCAGTACTGACCCTCTGACAGTGCGGCACTCCCTCAGTACTGACTCTCTGACAGTGCGGTGCTCCCTCAGTACTGACCCTCTGACAGTGATGCACTCCCTCAGTACTGACCCTCTGACAGTGCAGCACTCCCTCAGTACTGACCCTCTGACAGTGCAGCACTCCCTCAGTACTGACCCTCTGACAGTGCAGCACTCCCTCAGTACTGACCCTCTGACAGTGCAGCACTCCCTCAGTACTGACGCTCTGACAGTGCAGCACTCCTTCAGTACTGACCCTCTGACAGTGCAGCACTCCCTCAGTACTGACCCTCTGACAGTGCGGCACTCCCTCAGTACTGACCCTCTGACAGTGCGGCACCCCCTCAGTACTGACCCTCTGACAGTGCAGCACTCCCTCAGTACTGACCCTCTGACAGTGCAGCATTCCCTCAGTACTGACCCTCTGACAGTGCCGGACTCCCTCACTACTGACCCTCTGACAGTGCAGCACTCACTCAGTACTGACCCTCTGACAGTACGGCGCTCTCTCAGTACTGACCCTCTGACAGTGCGGCACTCCCTCAGTACTGACCCTCTGACAGTGCAGCACTCCCTCAGTACTGACCCTCTGACAGTGCGGCACTCCCTCACTACTGACCCTCTGACAGTGCAGCACTCCCTCAGTACTGACCCTCTGACAGTGCGGCACTCCCTCAGTACTGACCCACTGACAGTGCAGCACTCCCTCAGTACTGACCCTCTGACAGTGCGGCGCTCTCTCAGTACTGACCCTCTGACAGTGCGGCACTCCCTCAGTACTGACCCTCTGGCAGTGCAGCACTCCCTCAGTACTGACCCTCTGACAGTGCGGCACTCCCTCAATACTGACCCTCTGACAGTGAGGCACTCCCTCAGTACTGACCCTCTGACAGAGCAGCACTCACTCAGTACTGACCCTCTGACAGTGCAGCACTCCCTCAGTACTGACCCTCTGTCAGTGCAGCTCTCCCTCAGTACTGACCCTCTGACAGTGCGGCACTCCCTCAGTACTGACCCTCTGACAGTGCAGCACTCCCTCAGTCGTGACCCTCTGACAGTGCGGCACTCCCTCAGTACTGACTCTCTGACAGTGCGGTGCTCCCTCAGTACTGACCCTCTGACAGTGATGCACTCCCTCAGTACTGACCCTCTGACAGTGCAGCACTCCCTCAGTACTGACCCCCTGACAGTGCAGCACTCCCTCAGTACTGACCCTCTGACAGTGCAGCACTCCCTCAGTACTGACCCTCTGACAGTGCAGCACTCCCTCAGTACTGACCCTCTGACAGTGCAGCACTCCTTCAGTACTGACCCTCTGACAGTGCAGCACTCCCTCAGTACTGACCCTCTGACAGTGCGGCACTCCCTCAGTACTGACCCTCTGACAGTGCGGCACTCCCTCAGTACTGACCCTCTGACAGTGCAGCACTCCCTCAGTACTGACCCTCTGACAGTGCAGCATTCCCTCAGTACTGACCCTCTGACAGTGCAGCACACCCTCAGTACTGACCCTCTGACAGTGCAGCACTCCCTCAGTACTGACCCTCTGACAGTGCAGCACTCCCTCAGTACTGACCCTCTGACAGTGCAGCACTCCCTCAGTACTGACCCTCTGACAGTGCGGCACTCCCTCAGTACTGACCCTCTGACAGTGCTGTGCTCCCTCAGTACTGACCCTCTGACAGTGTTGCACTCCCTCAGTACTGACCCTCTGACAGTGCAGCACTCCCTCAGTACTGACCCCCTGACAGTGCAGCACTCCCTCAGTACTGACCCTCTGACAGTGCAGCACTCCCTCAGTACTGACCCTCTGACAGTGCAGCACTCCCTCAGTACTGACCCTCTGACAGTGCAGCACTCCTTCAGTACTGACCCTCTGACAGTGCAGCACTCCCACAGTACTGACCCTCTGACAGTGCGGCACTCCCTCAGTACTGACCCTCTGACAGTGCGGCACTCCCTCAGTACTGACCCTCTGACAGTGCAGCACTCCCTCAGTACTGACCCTCTGACAGTGCAGCATTCCCTCAGTACTGACCCTCTGACAGTGCAGCACACCCTCAGTACTGACCCTCTGACAGTGCAGCACACCCTCAGTACTGACCCTCTGACAGTGCGGCGCTCCCTCAGTACTGACCCTCTGACAGTGCGGCACTCCCTCAGTACTGACCCTCTGACAGTGCAGCACTCCCACAGTACTGACCCTCTGACAGTGCGGCACTCCCTCAGTACTGACCCTCTGACAGTGCAGCACACCCTCAGTACTGACCCTCTGACAGTGCAGCACACCCTCAGTACTGACCCTCTGACAGTGCGGCGCTCCCTCAGTACTGACCCTCTGACAGTGCGGCACTCCCTCAGTACTGACCCTCTGACAGTGCAGCACTCCCTCAGTACTGACCCTCTGACAGTGCGGCACTCCCTCAGCACTGACCCTCTGACAGTGCAGCACTCCCTCAGTACTGACACTCTGACAGTGCAGCGCTCCCTCAGTACTGACCCTCTGACAGTGCGGCACTCCCTCAGTACTGACCCTCTGACAGTGCAGCACTCCCTCAGTACTGACCCTCTGACAGTGCAGCTCTCCCTCAGTACTGACCCTCTGACAGTGCGGCGCTCCCTCAGTACTGACCCTCTGACAGTGCAGCACTCCCTCAGTACTGACCCTCTGACAGTGCGGCACTCGCTCAGTACTGACCCTCTGACAGTGCAGCACTCCCTCAGTACTGACCCTCTGACAGTGCAGCACTCCACACAGGCAGTGACCCAGTGCCGCCCACATGCCCAAGTCTCTGTCTCAGGCGGGTGCGTTACGGGCACGGGTTCCATTGCACCATAAGGTCAGTTTCTTACCGTTTCTGGATCGTTCTCAAATATTTCTCTGGCTTCCTCTTTGTTGCAGAATTCTTCAATGCATTCCCGCTCCAAGGTTCCCTTTTTATGTTCCTCGAAAATTACATTTGCCCGTCGTTGTCTGGTGAGGAATTGTGATGCTCGTTGGTGCGACAAAACTGTATGTAGACAAAACATCTGTTACTCGCTCACTCAATGCCCAAACTACATTCAAAGTTCATCGACTAAAGTTTCTCCGGCTGATTTACCAATTTACAGTGTGTGTGTGTACATGTGTGTGCGTGTATGTGTGTGTGTGTACATGTGTGTGCGTGTCTGCATGCATGAGTGCATTTGTGTGCGTGCGTGTGTGCATGTGCAATCCGTAGGTAGACAGTATGTCTTAGCAGATAATGGTGAGAATGATCGGGCCATTCACACCAGCGAGACCTCACGGTCCCGCCGACTGCACATCCTTGCCACGGTTTTCCCGGTGGCAAGTGGCGCGTTCAACGGGAAACCCTACTGACAACATCAGGACCAGAAGATCCCACTGCTGAGCAGTAGCGGACCCCCCTGCTGCCGTGAAACCCGCAGTGGGTTGCATGGAAATTCCCGCCCAATGCCCTCACTGACCGCCCCCTTCAACTCTACATTCCAGCAGTGACGACACTTCAAAGGTTCGCTGTAAAGCCCATTGCCACGGATTTGGTGAGTCCACATCTGGAATATTGTGTAGATTTGGTCTCTATATTTAAGAAAGCCATGATGTGGAGATGCAGCCGCTGGACTGGGGTGGGCACAGTCAGAAGGCTCACAACTTAAATCGCAAGATAATTACAGATTCTTCACATTCCAATCTGTAATTATCGTGTAATTGTGTCTCTCCGATATATACTGTGATTGTGAACCGGCCTCCTCTTCACCCCATACAGGAGCTGCGCTCCGAAAGCTAGTGATTTAAAATCAACCTGTTGGACTTTAACCTGGTGTTGTAAGACTTCTGACTGTATTTAAGAAAGGATATACCTGCACTAGACGCGGTGCAGCGAAGGTTCACGACATTGACACCTGGGATGAAGGGATTCCTCTCTGATGAGAGGCTGAGTAAATTGGGCTTGCATTCTCTCGATTTTAAAAGAATTGAGAGGCAATCTCAGTGAAATCTACAAAATTCTGAAGGGGTTTGATCAGGTGAAAGGTGAGAATTTGTTTCCATTGGTTGAGGAATCTAATTGAGGCGAGGGGTACCACAGTGGTTAGCACTACTGCTTCACAGCTCCAGGGTCCCAGATTCAAGATCACCGAGAGGGTAAAGGGGATCTCCGAGAGGGTAAAGGAGATCTCCGAGAGGGTAAAGGAGGTCTCCGAGAGGGTAAAGGAGGTCTCCGAGAGGGTAAAGGAGGTCTCCGAGAGGGTAAAGGAGATCTCCGAGAGGGCAAAGGAGATCTCCGAGAGGATAAAGGAGGTCTCCGAGAGGGTAAAGGAGGTCTCCGAGAGGGTAAAGGAGGTCTCCGAGAGGGCAAAGGAGATCTCCGAGAGGGCAAAGGGGATCTCCGAGAGGGTAAAGGGGATCTCCGAAAGGGTAAAGGGGATCTCTGAGAGGGTAAAGGGGATCTCCGAGAGGGTAAAGGGGATCTCCGATAGGGTAAAGGAGATCTCCGAGAGGGCAAAGGAGATCTCCGAGAGGGTAAAGGGGATCTCCAAGAGGGTAAAGGGGATCTCCGAGAGGGTAAAGGGGATCTCCGAGAGGGTAAGGGGGATCTCCGAGAGGGTAAGGGGGATCTCCGAGAGGACAAAATAGATCTCCGAGAGGGAAAAGGAGATCTCCGAGAGAGTAAGGGGGATCTCAGATAGGGTAAAGGGGATCTCCGAGAAAGGGTAAAGGGGATCTCCGCGAGGGTAAGGGGGATCTCCAAGAGGACAAAATAGATCTCCGAGAGGGTAAAGGAGATCTCTGAGAGGGTAAAGGGCATCTCCAAGAGGGTAAAGGGGATCTCCGAGAGGGCAAAGTGGATCTCCGAGAGGGTAAAGGAGATCTCCGAGAGGGTAAAGGAGATCTCCGAGAGGGTAAAGGGGATCTCCGAGAGGGCAAAGGGGATCTCCGAGAGGGTTAAGGAGATCTCCAAGAGGGTAAAGGAGATCTCCGAGAGGGTAAAGGAGATCTCCGAGAGGGTAAAGGGGATCTCCAAGAGGGCAAAGGGGATCTCCGAGAGGGCAAAGGGGATTTCCGAGAAGGGAAAGGAAATCTCTGAGAGGGTAAAGGAGATCTCTGAGAGGGTAAAGGTGATCTCCACCTTTGTAATGCCCCAAGGTCTTTATCAATTCAAAGTTATGCTGTTCTGGGTTAAGAACACTTCCCCACCCACCCCCGCGATTTTTCAGAAGCTCACGAACAGAGTGATTTGAGGATTGAGTCACTGCGCTGTATTCATTGGTGACTTAGTAGTCTCCAGCCAGAATTGGGAAGAGCATCAACACCAAACTCCTGATGAATCTAGTGAAAAACACATTTGCTAAGGTCCAAATTTGATATCTGGGCCGCCCAGTGGGACATGGTCAAATGGCCCCATGAGATTCAAAAATACAGCCCCATCTGGGACTTCCCCGAAGAAGAGATTTGAAGATTTCTGGGCAGGAGCAGGTTCTGCTGTAAATTTGTGCTAAGCTTTATCAATGTGGCAGCACCACTTACAGAGCTCTTAAAAAAAGAACAAGCAGCTTAATTGGGCAAAGGATCAACCATTAAAAACCCAGTGTTAGCAGCGTCCAATTAGGACAAGCAGTTTAAACTGGCGGTGGTTGCTAAGGGCTGTGTAATTCAAAATGACAAACTTGGCCTTGAGAAACCAATGGAACATTTCTCAAGGAAATGAAATCGGAAGAAGTGCTGACCATTGGGAAAGGGACACTTAGCCTGGTGGTGGCGTTACAGCGTTTCGAGGTTTGCATTGTCAGTAATTCAGCAAAGTCAAACGGACCACAGCCCTTTGAACACTGTGGAGGGATTTTGAGATCGGAACATTTGGTTATCCCGATGGGAGTTTACCATTACAGCCATTTAACTTAACAATCATTCCCGTGGAGAGAAAATGTAATTGCAGCACGTTATCCCGAGTATAAGAGACACTTTAGGGAATAGTGGGAAGTTTTCTGGGGTATCTTCTCTGTCAATGCATGCTCTTGAAATTTTGTAATACTTAATAAGATATTGTTTTCTTTTCTTTTTAATTTCAAGTACCCAATTCTTCTTTTTTCCAAATACGGGGCAATTTAGCGCGGCCCATGCACCTCACCAGCGCATCTTTTTGGGTTGTGGGGGCGAGACCCACGCAGACACGGGGAGAATGTGCAAACTCCACACGGACAGTGACCCAGGGCCGGGATCGAACCCGGGACCTTGGCGCCACCCTCGGAATATGTAATAAGATAGAACTCATAAAAAAGGGTTGAAAAATAAAGTGTCTTTCAATTTAAATAATTTCATTTTTTAATGGGGGGGGGGGGGGATGTAGCAAGGATTCGCTTCATAACTGCAGTGACTCAAATTTAACCAAATATAATAGAATGCAATATGCCCAACAACAGGTAGAAATCTGCCTAGCAACAGGAGTAGCCAATCTACAAAAGGCAGGATGGGATGTGTCTGTTGCAGTAACAAGATAGGATCAGGCTGAATCGCCTATTAATAGAAACAGATCATCTAGACAATTGGGAGATCAATGAGGTAGACACATGCTGATGTCTAGAGTCAAGAAATTTGATCGGGGCTCAAATACAAAGAAGACAGAATCAAAGTGGGACAAAGGTATAATTGCCAGGATCCTCAGAAGCAAAGCAGGCTAGTTGACATCGAGCACCCTCAGATGCTGACAAGCCGGTTTCCAGCCAGGAGGCCAAGTTTTAAATCTATCAGCCCCCAAGTCTTAGAGACGAGGCAGGGCAGTAAACCTTTGAAAAGACAGTTTAAATACCTTCACTTGACAAAGACAAGGAGCTGGATTCTCCGTTTCAGCAGCTAAGTGCCGCCTCAAACGGAGAATTCACGGGCGCTTTACAACCCGAAAATCTGAGATAGGGAGGGGTGCAGGGGCTGGAAAAGGATACTGAGATCGGGAGGGGAGTAGGGTTGGAGGAGGTTACCGAGATAGGGAGGGTTGTGGGGAGTGGAGGAGGTTACAGAACTGGGGAGGATTGTAGGGAGTGGAGGACGTTCCAGAGATAGGGAGGGTTGTAGAGGCTTCTGAAGGTTCCAGAGATAGGCAGGGGAGTAGGGGTTGGAGGAGGTTAGAGATAGAGGGATGGAGGGAGGGAGGGTGGGGATGGAGGGAGGGAGGGCAGGGATGGAGGGAGGGAGGGAGGGGATGGAGGGAGGGAGGGCGGGGATGGAGGGAGGGAGGGCAGGGAGGGAGGGCGGGGATGGAGGGAGGGAGGGCAGGGATGGAGGGAGGGAGGGCAGGGATGGAGGGAGGGAGGGGATGGAGGGAGAGAGGGAGGGGAGGGAGGGAGGGGAGGGAGGGAGGGTTGGGAAGGAGGGTTGGGAGGTTGGGAGGGAGGGTTGGGAGGTTGGGAGGAGGGTTGGGAGGTTGGGAGGGAGGGTTGGGAGGGAGGGAAGGAGGGAGGGTTGGGTTGGGAAGGAGGGAGGGAGGGTTGGGAGGGAGGGAGGGAGGATTGTGAGGGAGGGAGGGTTGTGAGGGAGGGAGGGAGGGAGTGTTGTGAGGGAGGGAGGGTTGTGAGGGAGGGAGGGAGGAAGGGAGGGTTGTGAGGGAGGGTTGTGAGGGAGGGTTGTAGGGGAGGGAGGGTTGTAGGGGAGGGAGGGAGGGTTGTGAGGGAGGGGGGAGGTCTGTGAGGGAGGGGAGGGCTGTGAGGGGGAGGGTTGTGAGGGAGGGTGGGAGGGTTGTGAGGGAGGGAGGGTTGTGAGTGAGGGAGGGTTGTGAGATAGGGAGGGTGGTAGGGTTGTGAGGGAGGGAGGGAGAGAGGATTGTGAGGGAGGGAGGGTTGTAAGGGAGGGATCGTTGTAAGGGAGGGAGGGATCATTGTGAGGGAGGGTTATGAGGGAGGGAGGGAGGTGAGGGAGGGAGGTAGGGAGGTGAGTGAGGGAGGGAGGGAGGTGAGGGTGGGAGGGAGGTGAGGGAGGGAGGGATGGAGGTGAGGGATGGAGGTGAGGGAGGGAGGGAGGGAGATGAGGGAGGGAGGGAAGTGAGGGAGGGAGGGAGGCGAGGGAGGGTGGGAGGTGAGGGAGGGAGGGAGGTGAGGGAGGGAGGGAGGGAGGGTTGTATGGGAGGGAGGGTTGTACGGGAGGGAGGGTTGTACGGGAGGGAGAGTGGGTTGTGAAGGCTGGAGGAGGTTACAGAGATAGGGAGGGTTGTAGGAGGTTATAGAGATATGGAGCGGAGTAGGGGTTGGAGGAGGTTACAGAGATAGTGAGTGGTATAAGGACTGGAGGAGATTACAGAGATAGTGGGGGGGGAATAGGGGTTGGAGGCGGTTACAGAAATAGGGAGTGGAGTGGAGGCTGGAGGAGGTAACAGAGAGAGGGAGGATTGTATGGGTTGGGGAAAGTTACAGAGATAGGGAGGGTTGTATGGATTGAGGAAGGTTACAGAGATAAGGAGGGTTGTAGGGACTGGAGGGGGTTACAGAGGGAGGGAGGGTTGTAGGGGTTGGAGGTGGTAACAGAGATAGGGAGGGTTGTAGGGACTGGAGGGTGTTACAGAGATAGGGAGGGTTGTAGGGGCTGGAGGAGGTTACAGAGATAGGGAGGGTTGTAGGGACTGAAGGAGGTAACAGAGATACGGAGGGTTGTAGAGGTTGGAGGGGGTTATAGAGATAGGGAGGGTTGGAGGAGGTAACAGAGATAGGGAGGGTTGCGGTGGCTGTTGGAGGGAACAGAGGGAGGGCCAAAGCTTGGGAGGGATTTGTAAAGCAGGATGATGTATTCCGAGGTTCCGTGGCTGGGTCTGGGAGATGTGGACAATCCCCAAGAGGAGGTTTCACATTTGCAAAGACTTTAATCTGAGTCTCGGTGGGGAGATTAAAGAGATGAATTGAAAGGTTACAGAAACCAATCCCAGGAAATGGGGCTAGTACTGGACCAATGGGTAGAATGGCCTGGTGGACTGAGGGGGAATTTTTGCAGCGACTGTCTCTCCCTCATTTCTATCCGGGAGGAGGGGGAGCAGCTCTCTGAACAAATCCCCTTCCTGGGGGCGTGATAGAGGGTGCGGGTAGTGAGGGTCTGGGTAGTGAGGGGCTGGGCAGTGAGGGTCCGGGCAGTGAGGGTGCGGGTAGTGAGGGTACGGGCAGTGAGAGTTCGGGCAGTGACGGTGAGGGTAGTGAGGGTTCGGGCAGTGAGGGTCCGGGCAGTGAGGGTGCGGGTAGTGAGGGTCCGGGCAGTGAGAGTGCGGGTAGTGAGGGTCCGGGCAGTGAGGGTTCGGGCAGTGGGGGTTCGGGTAGTGAGGGTCCAGGCAGTGAGAGTGCGGGTAGTGAGGGTCCGGGCAGTGAGCGTTCGGGCAGTGAGAGTCCGGGCAGTGAGGGTCCGGGTAGTGAGGGTCCGGGCAGTGAGGGTCCGGGCAGTGAGGGTTCGGGCAGTGAGGGTCCGGGCAGTGAGGGTGAGGGTAGTGAGGGTCCGGGCAGTGAGGGTCCGGGTAGTGAGGGTCCGGGTAGTGAGGGTCCGGGTAGTGAGGGTCGGGGCAGTGAGGGTACAGGCAGTGAGGGTCTGGGCAGTGAGGGTTCTGGCAGTGAGGGTCCTGGCAGTGAGGGTGAGTGTAGTGAGGGTCCGGGCAGTGAGGATCCGGGTAATGAGGGTCCGGGTAGTGAGGGGTAGTGAGGGTCAGGGCAGTGAGGGTCCGGGTAGTGAGGGTCTGGGTAGTGAGGAGCAGTGAGGGTCCGGGTAGTGAGGGTCCGGGTAGTGAGGGGCAGTGAGGGTTTGGGTAGTGAGGGTCCGGGTAATGAGGGGTAGTGAGGGTCCGGGTAGTGAGGGGTAGTGAGGGTCAGGGCAGTGAGGGCCCAGGTAGTGAGGGGCAGTGAGCGTCCGGGAAGTGAGGGGCAGTGAGGCTCTGGGTAGTGAGGGTCCGGGTAGTGAGGGTCCGGGTAGTGAGGGTCCGGGTAGTGAGGGGTAGTGAGGGTCAGGGTAGTGAGGGTCCGGGTAGTGAGGGGCAATGAGGGTCCGGGAAGTGAGGGTCTGGGTAGTGAGGGTCTGGGTAGTGAGGGTCCGGGTAGTGAGGGTCCGGGTAGTGAGGGGTAGTGAGGGTCAGGGTAGTGAGGGTCCGGGTAGTGAGGGGCAATGAGGGTCCGGGTAGTGAGGGTCCGGGTAGTGAGGGTCCGGGTAGTGAGGGTCCGGGCAGTGAGGGTGAGGGTAGTGGGGGTGAGGGTAGTGAGGGTGAGGATATTGAGGGTGAAGGTACTGAGGGTCCGGGTAGTGAGGGTGAGGGTAGTGAGGGTCCAGGCAGTGAGGGTAGTGGGGGTGAGAGTAGTGAGCGTACAGGTAGTGAGGGTGAGGGTCATGAGGGTCTGGGTAGTGAGGGTCTGGGTAGTGAGCGTGAGGGTAGTGAGGGTGAGGGTAGTGAGGGTGAAGGTAGTGAGGGTCCAGGTAGTGCGGGTCCGTATAGTGAGGGTCCGGATAGTGAGGGTGAGGGTAGTCAGGGTGAGGGTAGTGTGGGTTAGGGCAGTGAGGGTCTGGGTAGTGAGGGTGAGGGCAGTGAGGGTCCGGGTAGTGAGGGTGAGGATAGTGAGGGTGAGGGCAGTGAGGGTGAGGGTAGTGAGGGTCCGGGTAGTGAGGGTGAGGGTATTGAGGGTGAGGGTATTGAGGATGAGGGTAGTGAGGGTTTTGAGGGTGAGGGTAGTGATGGTCTGGGTAGTAAGGGTGAGGGTAGTGAGGGTGAGGGTATTGAGGGTGAGGGAGTGAGGGTCCGGGTAGTGAGGGTCCGGGTATTGAGTGTGAGGGTAGTGAGAGTGAGGGCAGTGAGGGTGAGGGTATTGAGGGTAGTGAGGGTGAGGGTAGTGAGGGTGAGGGTAGTGAGGGTGAGGATATTGAGGGTGAGGGTCTGGGTTGTGAGGGTGAGGGTATTGAGGGTGAGGGTAGTGAGGGTGAGGGTAGTGAGGGTCCGGGCAGTGAGGGTGAGGGTAGTGAGGGTGAGGTTATTGAGGATGAGGGAGTGAGGGACCGGGTAGTGAGGGTGAGGGCAGTAAGGGTGAGGGTGAGGGTATTAAGGATGAGGGAGTGAGGGACCGGGTAGTGAGGGTGAGGGCAGTGAGCGTGAGGGTAGTGAGGGTGAGGGTATTGAGGATGAGGGAGTGAGGGACCGGGTAGTGAGGGTGAGGGTATTGAGGATGAGGGAGTGAGGGTCCAGGTAGTGAGGGTGAGGGCAGTGAGGGTGAGGGCAGTGAGGGTGAGGGTAGTGAGGGTGAGGGTATTGAGGATGAGGGAGTGAGGGTCCAGGTAGTGAGGGTGAGGGCAGTAAGGGTGAGGGCAGTGAGGGTGAGGGTGGTGAGGGTGAGGGTAGTGAGGGTGAGGGTATTGAGGGTGAGGGTAGTGAGGGTGAGGATAGTGAGGGTGAGGGTATTGAGGGTGAGTGAGTGTGGGTGAAGGTAGTGAGGGTGAGGGTAGTGAGGGTGAGTGTATTGAGGTTGAGGGGGTGAGGGTCTGGGTAGTGAGGGTGAGGGTAGTGAGGGTAAGGGTAGTGAGGGTGAAGGTAGTGAGGGTGAGGGTATTGAGGGTGAGGGTATTGAGGATGAGGGTGAGGGTAGTGAGGTTGAGGGCAGTGAGGGTGAGGGTATTGAGGGTGAGGGGGTGAGGGTCTGGTTAGTGAGGGTGAGGGTATTGAGGGTGAGGGTAGTGAGGGTGAGGGTAGTGAGGGTAGTGAGGGTGAGGGTAGTGAGGGTCCGGGTAGTCAGGGTCCGCGTAGTGAGGTTGAGGGTATTGAGGGTGAGGGTAGTGAGGGTGAGGGTATTGAGGGTGAGGGTAGTGAGGGTGAGGGTAGTGAGGGTGAGGGTAGTGAGGGTGAGGGAGTGAGGGTCCGGGTAGCGAGGGTGAGGGTATTGAGGGTAGTGAGAGTGAGGGGAGTGAGGGTCCGGGTATTGAGGGTCCAGGTAGTGAGGGTCTGGGTAGTGAGGGTGAGGGTATTGAGGGTGAGGGTATTGAGGGTCCGGGTAGTGAGGGTCCGGGCAGTGAGGGTCTGGGTACTGAGGGTCCGGGTAGTGAGGTTCCGCAGAGTGAGGGTCCGAGCAGTGAGGGTCCGGGTAGTGAGGATCCGGGTAATGAGGGTACGGGTAGTGAGGGTGAGGGTATTGAGGGTGAGGGTAGTGAGGGTGAGGGTATTGAGGCTCCGGGTAGTGAGGGTCCGGGTAGTGAGGGTGAGGGCAGTGAGGATGAGGGTAGTGAGGGTAGTGAGGGTGATGGTGGTGAGGTTGAGGGTAGTGAGGGTGAGGGTCTGGGTAGTGAGGGTGAGGGTATTGAGGGTGAGGGTAGTGAGGGTCCAGGCAGTGAGGGTGAGGGTAGTGAGGGTGAGGGCATTGAGGATGAGGGAGTGAGGGACCGGGTAGTGAGGGTGAGGGTAGTGAGGGTGGGGGTAGTGAGGGTGAGGGAGTGCAGGTGAGGGTAGTGAGGGTGAGGGTAGTGAGGGTGAGGGCAGTGAGGGTGAGGGTATTGAGGGTGAGGGGTTGAGGGTCTGGGTAGTGAGGGTGAGGGTAGTGAGGGTGAGGGTAGTGAGTGTGAGGGTATTGAGGGTGAGGGTAGTGAGGGTGAGGGTAGTGAGGGTATTGAGGGTAAGGGTAGTGAGGGTGAGGGTATTGAGGGTGCGGGAGTGAGGGTGAGGGTAGTGAGGGTAGTGAGGGTGAGGGTAGTGAGGGTGAGAGTATTGAGGATGAGGGAGTGAGGGTCCAGGTAGTGAGGGTGAGGGCAGTGAGGTTGAGGGCAGTGAGGGTGAGGGTGGTGAGGGTGAGGGTAGTGAGGGTGAGGGTGAGGGTATTGAGGGTGAGGGTAGTGAGGGTGAGGATAGTGAGGGTGAGGGTATTGAGGGTGAAGGAGTGTGGGTGAGGGTAGTGAGGGTGAGGGTAGTGAGGGTGAGTGTATTGAGGTTGAGGGGGTGAGGGTCTGGGTAGAGTGGGTGAGGGTAGTGAGGGTGAGGGTAGTGAGGGTGAAGGTAGTGAGGGTGAGTGTATTGAGGGTGAGGGTATTGAGGATGAGGGTGAGGGTAGTGAGGTTGAGGGCAGTGAGGGTGAGGGTATTGAGGGTGAGGGGGTGAGGGTCTGGTTAGTGAGGGTGAGGGTATTGAGGGTGAGGGTAGTGAGGGTGAGGGTAGTGAGGGTAGTGAGGGTGAGTGTAGTGAGGGTCAGTGTAGTGAGGGTGAGGGTATTGAGGGTGAGGGTATTGAGGGTCCGGGTAGTGATGGTCCGGGCATTGAGGGTCTGGGTAGTGAGGGTCCGGGTAGTGAGGTTCCGCACAGTGAGGGTCCGAGCAGTGAGGGTCCGGGTAGTGAGGATCCGGGTAATGAGGGTACGGGTAGTGAGGGTGAGGGTATTGAGGGTGAGGGTAGTGAGGGTGAGGGTATTGAGGCTCCGGGTAGTGAGGGTCTGGGTAGTGAGGGTTAGGGCAGTGAGGGTGAGGGTAGTGAGGGTAGTGAGGGTGAGGGTAGTGAGGTTGAGGGTAGTGAGGGTGAGGGTCTGGGTAGTGAGGGTGAGGGTATTGAGGGTGAGGGTAGTGAGGGTCCAGGCAGTGAGGGTGAGGGTAGTGAGGGTGAGGGTATTGAGGATGAGGGAGTGAGGGACCGGGTAGTGAGGGTGAGGGTAGTGATGGTGGGGGTAGTGAGGGTGAGGGAGTGCAGGTGAGGCTAGTGAGGGTGAGGGTAGTGAGGGTGAGGGCAGTAAGGGTGAGGGTATTGAGGGTGAGGGGGTGAGGGTCTGGGTAGTGAGGGTGAGGGTAGTGAGGGTGAGGGTAGTGAGTGTGAGGGTATTGAGGGTGAGGGTAGTGAGGGTGAGGGTAGTGATGGTATTGAGGGTAAGGGTAGTGAGGGTGAGGGTATTGAGGGTGCGGGAGTGAGGGTGAGGGTAGTGAGGGTAGTGAGGGTGAGGGCAGTGAGGATGAGGGTAGTGAGGGTAGGGCAGTGAGGGTCCGAGTAGTGAGGGTACTGAGGGTGAGGGTAGTGAAGGTGAGGGTATTGAGGGTGAGGGTAGTGAGGGTGAGGATTGTGAGAGTGAGGGTAGTGAGGGTGAGGGTATTGAGGGTGAGGGTAGTGAGAGTGAAGGTAGTGAGGGTCCAGGTAGTGCGGGTCCGTATAGTGAGGGTCCGGATAGTGAGGGTGAGGGTAGTCAGGGTGAGGGTAGTGAGGGTGAGGGCAGTGAGTGTCCGGGTAGTGAGGGTGAGGGTAGTGAAGGTCCGGGTAGTCAGGGTGAGGGTAGTGAGGGTGAGGGCAGTGAGGGTGAGGGTGGTGAGGGTCCAGATAGTGAGGGTGAGGATAGCGAGTGAGAGGGCAGTGAGGGAAGTGAGGGTGACGGTCAGTGAGGGTGAGGGTAGTGAGGGTGAGGGTAGTGTGGGTTAGGGCAGTGAGGGTCTGGGTAGTGAGGGTGAGGGCAGTGAGGGTCCGGGTAGTGAGGGTGAGGATAGTGAGGGTGAGGGCAGTGAGGGTGAGGGTAGTGAGGGTCCGGGTAGTGAGGGTGAGGGTATTGAGGGTGAGGGTATTGAGGATGAGGGTATTGAGGATGAGGGTAGTGAGGGTTTTGAGGGTGAGGGTAGTGATGGTCTGGGTAGTAAGGGTGAGGGTAGTGAGGGTGAGGGTATTGAGGGTGAGGGAGTGAGGGTCCGGGTAGTGAGGGTCCGGGTATTGAGTGTGAGGGTAGTGAGAGTGAGGGCAGTGAGGGTGAGGGTATTGAGGGTAGTGAGGGTGAGGGTAGTGAGGGTGAGGGTAGTGAGGGTGAGGATATTGAGGGTGAGGGTCTGGGTTGTGAGGGTGAGGGTATTGAGGGTGAGGGTAGTGAGGGTGAGGGTAGTGAGGGTCCGGGCAGTGAGGGTGAGGGTAGTGAGGGTGAGGGTATTGAGGATGAGGGAGTGAGGGACCGGGTAGTGAGGGTGAGGGCAGTGAGGGTGAGGGTGAGGGTACTAAGGATGAGGGAGTGAGGGACCGGGTAGTGAGGGTGAGGGCAGTGAGGGTGAGGGTAGTGAGGGTGAGGGTATTGAGGATGAGGGAGTGAGGGACCGGGTAGTGAGGGTGAGGGTATTGAGGATGAGGGAGTGAGGGTCCAGGTAGTGAGGGTGAGGGCAGTGAGGGTGAGGGCAGTGAGGGTGAGGGTAGTGAGGGTGAGGGTATTGAGGATGAGGGAGTGAGGGTCCAGGTAGTGAGGGTGAGGGCAGTAAGGGTGAGGGCAGTGAGGGTGAGGGTGGTGAGGGTGAGGGTAGTGAGGGTGAGGGTATTGAGGGTGAGGGTAGTGAGGGTGAGGATAGTGAGGGTGAGGGTATTGAGGGTGAGTGAGTGTGGGTGAAGGTAGTGAGGGTGAGGGTAGTGAGGGTGAGTGTATTTAGGTTGAGGGGGTGAGGGTCTGGGTAGTGAGGGTGAGGGTAGTGAGGGTAAGGGTAGTGAGGGTGAAGGTAGTGAGGGTGAGGGTATTGAGGGTGAGGGTATTGAGGATGAGGGTGAGGGTAGTGAGGTTGAGGGCAGTGAGGGTGAGGGTATTGAGGGTGAGGGGGTGAGGGTCTGGTTAGTGAGGGTGAGGGTATTGAGGGTGAGGGTAGTGAGGGTGAGGGTAGTGAGGGTAGTGAGGGTGAGGGTAGTGAGGGTCCGGGTAGTCAGGGTCCGCGTAGTGAGGTTGAGGGTATTGCGGGTGAGGGTAGTGAGGGTGAGGGTATTGAGGGTGAGGGTAGTGAGGGTGAGGGTAGTGAGGGTGAGGGTAGTGAGGGTGAGGGAGTGAGGGTCCGGGTAGCGAGGGTGAGGGTATTGAGGGTAGTGAGAGTGAGGGAAGTGAGGGTCCGGGTATTGAGGGTCCAGGTAGTGAGGGTCTGGGTAGTGAGGGTGAGGGTATTGAGGGTGAGGGTATTGAGGGTCTGGGTAGTGAGGGTCCGGGCAGTGAGGGTCTGGGTACTGAGGGTCCGGGTAGTGAGGTTCCGCAGAGTGAGGGTCCGAGCAGTGAGGGTCCGGGTAGTGAGGATCCGGGTAATGAGGGTACGGGTAGTGAGGGTGAGGGTATTGAGGGTGAGGGTAGTGAGGGTGAGGGTATTGAGGCTCCGGGTAGTGAGGGTCCGGGTAGTGAGGGTGAGGGCAGTGAGGATGAGGGTAGTGAGGGTAGTGAGGGTGAGGGTGGTGAGGTTGAGGGTAGTGAGGGTGAGGGTCTGGGTAGTGAGGGTGAGGGTATTGAGGGTGAGGGTAGTGAGGGTCCAGGCAGTGAGGGTGAGGGTAGTGAGGGTGAGGGCATTGAGGATGAGGGAGTGAGGGACCGGGTAGTGAGGGTGAGGGTAGTGAGGGTGGGGGTAGTGAGGGTGAGGGAGTGGAGGTGAGGGTAGTGAGGGTGAGGGTAGTGAGGGTGAGGGCAGTGAGGGTGAGGGTATTGAGGGTGAGGGGGTGAGGGTCTGGGTAGTGAGGGTGAGGGTAGTGAGGGTGAGGGTAGTGAGTGTGAGGGTATTGAGGGTGAGGGTAGTGAGGGTGAGGGTAGTGAGGGTATTGAGGGTAAGGGTAGTGAGGGTGAGGGTATTGAGGGTGCGGGAGTGAGGGTGAGGGTAGTGAGGGTAGTGAGGGTGAGGGTAGTGAGGGTGAGAGTATTGAGGATGAGGGAGTGAGGGTCCAGGTAGTGAGGGTGAGGGCAGTGAGGTTGAGGGCAGTGAGGGTGAGGGTGGTGAGGGTGAGGGTAATGAGGGTGAGGGTGAGGGTATTGAGGGTGAGGGTAGTGAGGGTGAGGATAGTGAGGGTGAGGGTATTGAGGGTGAAGGAGTGTGGGTGAGGGTAGTGAGGGTGAGGGTAGTGAGGGTGAGTGTATTGAGGTTGAGGGGGTGAGGGTCTGGGTAGAGTGGGTGAGGGTAGTGAGGGTGAGGGTAGTGAGGGTGAAGGTAGTGAGGGTGAGTGTATTGAGGGTGAGGGTATTGAGGATGAGGGTGAGGGTAGTGAGGTTGAGGGCAGTGAGGGTGAGGGTATTGAGGGTGAGGGGGTGAGGGTCTGGTTAGTGAGGGTGAGGGTATTGAGGGTGAGGGTAGTGAGGGTGAGGGTAGTGAGGGTAGTGAGGGTGAGTGTAGTGAGGGTGAGTGTAGTGAGGGTGAGGGTATTGAGGGTGAGGGTATTGAGGGTCCGGGTAGTGAGGGTCTGGGCATTGAGGGTCTGGGTAGTGAGGGTCCGGGTAGTGAGGTTCCGCACAGTGAGGGTCCGAGCAGTGAGGGTCCGGGTAGTGAGGATCCGGGTAATGAGGGTCCGGGTAGTGAGGGTGAGGGTATTGAGGGTGAGGGTAGTGAGGGTGAGGGTATTGAGGCTCTGGGTAGTGAGGGTCCGGGTAGTGAGGGTGAGGGCAGTGAGGGTGAGGGTAGGAGGGTAGTGAGGGTGAGGGTAGTGAGGTTGAGGGTAGTGAGGGTGAGGGTCTGGGTAGTGAGGGTGAGGGTATTGAGGGTGAGGGTAGTGAGGGTCCAGGCAGTGAGGGTGAGGGTAGTGAGGGTGAGGGTATTGAGGATGAGGGAGTGAGGGACCGGGTAGTGAGGGTGAGGGTAGTGAGGGTGGGGGTAGTGAGGGTGAGGGAGTGCAGGTGAGGGTAGTGAGGGTGAGGGTAGTGAGGGTGAGGGCGGTGAGGGTATTGAGGGTGAGGGAGTGAGGGTCTGGGTAGTGAGGGTGAGGGTAGTGAGGGTGAGGGTAGTGAGTGTGAGGGTATTGAGGGTGAGGGTAGTGAGGGTGAGGGTAGTGATGGTATTGAGGGTAAGGGTAGTGAGGGTGAGGGTATTGAGGGTGCGGGAGTGAGGGTGAGGGTAGTGAGGGTAGTGAGGGTGAGGGCAGTGAGGGTGAGGGTAGTGAGGGTAGGGCAGTGAGGGTCCGAGTAGTGAGGGTACTGAGGGTGAGGGTAGTGAGGGTGAGGGTATTGAGGGTGAGGGTAGTGAGGGTGAGGATTGTGAGAGTGAGGGTAGTGAGGGTGAGGGTATTGAGGGTGAGGGTAGTGAGAGTGAGCGTAGTGAGGGTCTGGGTAGTGAGGGTGAGGGTATTGAGGGTCTGGGTAGTGAGGGTCTGGGTAGTGAGGGTCCGGGTAGTGAGGGTCCGGGTAGTGAGGGTGGTGAGGGTGAGGGTAGTGAGGGTCCGGGCAGTGAGGGTCCTGGCAGTGAGGGTGAGGGTAGTGACGGTTCGGGCAGTGAGGGTCCTGGTAGTGAGGGTCCGGGTAGTGAGGGTCCGCAGAGTGAGGGTCGGGCAGTGAGGGTCCGGTCAGTGAGGGTCCGGGCAATGAGGGTGAGGGTAGTGAGGGTGAGGGCAGTGAGGGTCCGGGTAGTGAGGGTCTGGGTAGTGAGGGTGAGGGTATTGAGGGTCCGGGTAGTGAGGGTCCGGGTAGTGAGGATCCGGGTAGTGAGGGTGAGGGTAGTGAGGGTGAGGGCATTGAGGATGAGGGAGTGAGGGACCGGGTAGTGAGGGTGAGGGTAGTGAGGGTGGGGGTAGTGAGGGTGAGGGAGTGGAGGTGAGGGTAGTGAGGGTGAGGGTAGTGAGGGTGAGGGCAGTGAGGGTGAGGGTATTGAGGGTGAGGGGGTGAGGGTCTGGGTAGTGAGGGTGAGGGTAGTGAGGGTGAGGGTAGTGAGTGTGAGGGTATTGAGGGTGAGGGTAGTGAGGGTGAGGGTAGTGAGGGTATTGAGGGTAAGGGTAGTGAGGGTGAGGGTATTGAGGGTGCGGGAGTGAGGGTGAGGGTAGTGAGGGTAGTGAGGGTGAGGGTAGTGAGGGTGAGAGTATTGAGGATGAGGGAGTGAGGGTCCAGGTAGTGAGGGTGAGGGCAGTGAGGTTGAGGGCAGTGAGGGTGAGGGTGGTGAGGGTGAGGGTAATGAGGGTGAGGGTGAGGGTATTGAGGGTGAGGGTAGTGAGGGTGAGGATAGTGAGGGTGAGGGTATTGAGGGTGAAGGAGTGTGGGTGAGGGTAGTGAGGGTGAGGGTAGTGAGGGTGAGTGTATTGAGGTTGAGGGGGTGAGGGTCTGGGTAGAGTGGGTGAGGGTAGTGAGGGTGAGGGTAGTGAGGGTGAAGGTAGTGAGGGTGAGTGTATTGAGGGTGAGGGTATTGAGGATGAGGGTGAGGGTAGTGAGGTTGAGGGCAGTGAGGGTGAGGGTATTGAGGGTGAGGGGGTGAGGGTCTGGTTAGTGAGGGTGAGGGTATTGAGGGTGAGGGTAGTGAGGGTGAGGGTAGTGAGGGTAGTGAGGGTGAGTGTAGTGAGGGTGAGTGTAGTGAGGGTGAGGGTATTGAGGGTGAGGGTATTGAGGGTCCGGGTAGTGAGGGTCTGGGCATTGAGGGTCTGGGTAGTGAGGGTCCGGGTAGTGAGGTTCCGCACAGTGAGGGTCCGAGCAGTGAGGGTCCGGGTAGTGAGGATCCGGGTAATGAGGGTCCGGGTAGTGAGGGTGAGGGTATTGAGGGTGAGGGTAGTGAGGGTGAGGGTATTGAGGCTCTGGGTAGTGAGGGTCCGGGTAGTGAGGGTGAGGGCAGTGAGGGTGAGGGTAGGAGGGTAGTGAGGGTGAGGGTAGTGATGTTGAGGGTAGTGAGGGTGAGGGTCTGGGTAGTGAGGGTGAGGGTATTGAGGGTGAGGGTAGTGAGGGTCCAGGCAGTGAGGGTGAGGGTAGTGAGGGTGAGGGTATTGAGGATGAGGGAGTGAGGGACCGGGTAGTGAGGGTGAGGGTAGTGAGGGTGGGGGTAGTGAGGGTGAGGGAGTGCAGGTGAGGGTAGTGAGGGTGAGGGTAGTGAGGGTGAGGGCGGTGAGGGTATTGAGGGTGAGGGAGTGAGGGTCTGGGTAGTGAGGGTGAGGGTAGTGAGGGTGAGGGTAGTGAGTGTGAGGGTATTGAGGGTGAGGGTAGTGAGGGTGAGGGTAGTGATGGTATTGAGGGTAAGGGTAGTGAGGGTGAGGGTATTGAGGGTGCGGGAGTGAGGGTGAGGGTAGTGAGGGTAGTGAGGGTGAGGGCAGTGAGGGTGAGGGTAGTGAGGGTAGGGCAGTGAGGGTCCGAGTAGTGAGGGTACTGAGGGTGAGGGTAGTGAGGGTGAGGGTATTGAGGGTGAGGGTAGTGAGGGTGAGGATTGTGAGAGTGAGGGTAGTGAGGGTGAGGGTATTGAGGGTGAGGGTAGTGAGAGTGAGCGTAGTGAGGGTCTGGGTAGTGAGGGTGAGGGTATTGAGGGTCTGGGTAGTGAGGGTCTGGGTAGTGAGGGTCCGGGTAGTGAGGGTCCGGGTAGTGAGGGTGGTGAGGGTGAGGGTAGTGAGGGTCCGGGCAGTGAGGGTCCTGGCAGTGAGGGTGAGGGTAGTGACGGTTCGGGCAGTGAGGGTCCTGGTAGTGAGGGTCCGGGTAGTGAGGGTCCGCAGAGTGAGGGTCGGGCAGTGAGGGTCCGGTCAGTGAGGGTCCGGGCAATGAGGGTGAGGGTAGTGAGGGTGAGGGCAGTGAGGGTCCGGGTAGTGAGGGTCTGGGTAGTGAGGGTGAGGGTATTGAGGGTCCGGGTAGTGAGGGTCCGGGTAGTGAGGATCCGGGTAGTGAGGGTGAGGGTATTGAGGGTCCGGGAAGTGAGGATCCGGGCAGTGAGGGTCCGTGTAGTGAGGTTGAGGGTCGTGAGGGTACGGGTAGTGAGGGTCCAGGTAGTGAGTGTCCGGGTAGTGAGGTTGAGGGTATTGATGGTCCGGGTAGTGATGGTCCGGGTAGTGAGGATCCGGGTAGTGAGGGTGAGGGTATTGAGGGTGAGGGTAGTGAGGGTCCGGGTAGTGAGGGTGAGGGTAGTGAGGGTCCGGGTAGTGAGGATCCGGGTAGTGAGGGTGAGGGTAGTGAGGGTCTGGGTAGTGAGTGTCCGGGTAGTGAGGGTGAGGGTATTGAGGGTGAGGGTAGTGAGAGTCCGGGTAGTGAGGGTCCGGGTAGTGAGGGTGAGGGTAGTGAGGGTGAGGGTAGTGAGGGTCTGCGTAGTGAGGGTCCGGGTAGTGAGGTTGAGGGTATTGATGGTCCGGGTAGTGATGGTCCGGGTAGTGAGGATCCGGGTAGTGAGGGTGAGGGTATTGAGGGTGAGGGTAGTGAGGGTCCGGGTAGTGAGGGTGAGGGTAGTGAGGGTCCGGGTAGTGAGGATCCGGGTAGTGAGGGTGAGGGTAGTGAGGGTCCGGGTAGTGAGTGTCCGGGTAGTGAGGGTGAGGGTATTGAGGGTAAGGGTAGTGAGAGTCCGGGTAGTGAGGGTCCGGGTAGTGAGGGTGAGGGTAGTGAGGGTGAGGGTAGTGAGGGTCCGGGTAGTGAGGGTGAGGGTAGTGAGGGTCCGGGCAGTGAGGCTGAGGGTAGTAAGGATCCGGGCAGTGAGGGTCCGGGCAGTGAGGGTGAGGGCAGTGAGGGTCCGGGTAGTGAGGGTGAGGGTAGTGAGGGTCCGGGTAGTGAGGGTGAGGGTAGTGAGGGTCTGGGTAGTGAGGGTCTGGGTAGTGAGTGTGAGGGTAGTGAGGATCCGGGTAGTGAGGGTGAGGGTAGTGAAGGTCCGGGTCGTGAGGGTCCGGGCAGTGAGGGTCCGGGTAGTGAGGGTCCGGGTAGTGAGGGTCCGGGCAGTGAGGACCGGGTAGTGAGGATCCGGGTAGTGAGGGTCCGGGTAGTGAGGGTCCGGGTAGTGAGGGTCCGGGTAGTGAGGGTCGGGGTAGAGAGGGTCCGGGCAGTGAGGGTGAGGGCAGTGAGGGTCCGGGTAGTGAGGGTGAGGGTAGTGAGGGTCCGGGTAGTGAGGGTGAGGGTAGTGAGGGTCTGGGGAGTGAGGGTCTGGGTAGTGAGGGTGAGGGTAGTGAGGGTCCGGGTAGTGAGGGTCCGGGCAGTGAGGGTCCGGGTAGTGAGGGTCTGGGTAGTGAGGGAGTGGGTAGTGAGGGAGTGGGTAGTGAGGATCCGGGAAGTGTGGGTCCGGGTAGTGAGGGCCCGGGCAGTGAGGGTCCGAGTAGTGAGGGTCCGGGCAGTGAGGGTCCGGGTAGTGAGGATCCGGGTAGTGAAGGTCCGGGTAGTGAGGGTCCGGGCAGTGAGGGTCCGGGTAGTGACGGTCCGGGCAGTGAGGGTCCGGGCAGTGAGGGTCCTGGTAGTGAGGGTCCGGGTAGTGAGGGTCTGGGCAGTGAGGGTCCGGGTAGTGAGGATCCGGGCAGTGAGGGTCCGGGTAGTGAGGGTGAGGGTAGTGAGGGTGAGGGTAGTGAGGGTCCGGGTAGTGAGGGTGAGGGTAGTGAGGGTCCGGGAAGTGAGAGTCCGGGTAGTGAGGATCTGGGTAGCGAGGGTCCGGGCAGTGAGGATCCGGGTAGTGAGGGTCCGGGTAGTGAGGGTCCGGGTAGTGAGGGTCCGGGTAGTGAGGGTCCGGGTAGTGAGGGTCCGGGTAGTGAGGGTCCGGGCAGTGAGGGTCCGGGTAGTGAGGGTCCGGGTAGTGAGGGTGAGAGGAGTGAGGATCCGGGTAGTGAGGGTGAGGGCAGTGAGGGTCCGGGTAGTGAGGGTCCGGGTAGTGAGGGTGAAGGTAGTGAGGGTCCGGGTAGTGAGGGTCCGGGTAGTGAGGGTGAAGGTAGTGAGGGTCCGGGCAGTGAGGGTCCGGGCAGTGAGGGTCTGGGCAGTGAGGGTCCGGGCAGTGAGGGTCTGGGTAGTGAGTGCGAGGGTATTGAGGGCCCGGGCAGTGAGGGTCCGGGTAGTGAGGGTCCGGGCAGTGAGGGTCCGGGTAGTGAGGGTCCGGGTAGTGAGGGTGAGGGTAGTGTGGGTGAGGGCAGTGAGGGTCCGGGTAGTGAGGGTCCGGGTAGTGTGGGTGAGGGCAGTGAGGGTCCGGGTAGTGAGGGTCCGGGTAGTGAGGGTGAGGGTAGTGAGGGTCCGGGCAGTGAGGGTCCGGGTAGTGAGGGTGAGGGTAGTGAGGGTCCGGGCAGTGAGGGTCCGGGCAGTGAGGGTCCGGGTAATGAGGGTCCGGGTAGTGAGGGTGAGGGTAGTGAGGGTGAGGGCAGTGAGGGTGAGGGTAGTGAGGGTGAGGGTGAGGGTAGTGAGGGTGAGGGTAGTGAGCGTCCGGGCAGTGAGGGTCCGGGCAGTGAGGGTGAGGGTAGTGAGGGCCCGGGCAGTGAGGGTCCGGGTAGTGAGGGTGAGGGTAGTGAGGGTGAGGGTAGTGTGGGTGAGGGCAGTGAGGGTCCGGGTAGTGAGGGTCCGGGTAGTGTGGGTGAGGGCAGTGAGGGTCCGGGTAGTGAGGGTCCGGGTAGTGAGGGTGAGGGTAGTGAGGGTACGGGCAGTGAGGGTCCGGGTAGTGAGGGTGAGGCTAGTGAGGGTCCGGGCAGTGAGGGTCCGGGCAGTGAGGGTCCGGGTAGTGAGGGTGAGGGTAGTGAGGGTGAGGGCAGTGAGGGTGAGGGTAGTGAGTGTGAGGGTAGTGAGGGTGAGGGTAGTGAGGGTCCAGGCAGTGAGGGTCCGGGTAGTGAGGGTCCGGGTAGTGAGGGTCCGGGCAGTGAGGGTCCGGGTAGTGAGGATCCGGGTAGTGAGGGTCTGGGTAGTGAGGGTCCGGGTAGTGAGGGTCCGGGTAGTGAGGTTCGGGGTAGTGAGGGTCCGGGCAGTGAGGTGAGGGCAGTGAGGGTCCGGGTAGTGAGGGTGAGGGTAGTGAGGGTCCGGGTAGTGAGGGTGAGGGTAGTGAGGGTCTGGGTAGTGGGGGTCTGGGTAGTGAGGGTGAGGGTAGTGAGGGTCCGGGTAGTGAGGGTCCGGGCAGTGAGGGTCCGGGTAGTGAGGGTCTGGGTAGTGAGGGAGTGGGTAGTGAGGGTCTGGGTAGTGAGGGTGAGGGTAGTGAGGGTCCGGGTAGTGAGGGTCCGGGCAGTGAGGGTCCGGGTAGTGAGGATCTGGGTAGTGTGGGTCCGGGTAGTGAGGGCCCGGGCAGTGAGGGTCCGGGTAGTGAGGGTCCGGGCAGTGAGGGTCCGGGTAGTGAGGATCCGGGTAGTGAAGGTCCGGGTAGTGAGGGTCCGGGCAGTGAGGGTCCGGGTAATGAGGGTCCGGGCAGTGAGGGTCCGGGCAGTGAGGGTCCTGGTAGTGAGGGTCCGGGTAGTGAGGGTCCGGGCAGTGAGGGTCCGGGTAGTGAGGATCCGGGCAGTGAGGGTCCGGGTAGTGAGGGTGAGGGTAGTGAGGGTGAGGGTAGTGAGGGTCCGGGTAGTGAGGGTGAGGGTAGTGAGGGTCAGGGTAGTGAGAGTCCGGGTAGTGAGGGTCTGGGTATCGAGGGTCCGGGCAGTGAGGATCCGGGTAGTGAGGGTGAGGGTAGTGAGGGTCCGGGTAGTGAGGGTCCGTGTAGTGAGGCTCCGGGTAGTGAGGGTCCGGGTAGTGAGGGTGAGGGTAGTGAGGGTCCGGGCAGTGAGGGACCGGGTAGTGAGGATCCGGGTAGTGAGGGTGAGGGTAGTGAGGATCCGGGTAGTGAAGGTGAGGGCAGTGAGGGTCCGGGTAGTGAGGGTCCGGGTAGTGAGGGTGAAGGTAGTGAGGGTCCGGGCAGTGAGGGTCCGGGTAGTGAGGGTGAGGGTAGTGAGGGTCCGGGCAGTGAGGGTGAGGGCAGTGAGGGTCCGGGCAGTGAGGGTGAGGGCAGTGAGGGTCCGGGTAGTGAGGGTGAGGGTAATGAGGGTCCGGGCAGTGAGGGTCCGCTAGTGAGGGTCCGGGCAGTGAGGGTCCGGGTAGTGAGGGTCCGCTAGTGAGGGTCCGGGCAGTGAGGGTGAGGGTAGTGTGCGTCCGGGCAGTGAGGGTCCGGGTAGTGAGGGTGAGGGTAGTGAGGGTCCGGGCAGTGAGGGTCCGGGCAGTGTGGGTGAGGGTAGTGAGGGTCCGGGCAGTGAGGGTCCGGGTAGTGAGGGTCCGGGCAGTGAGGGTCCGGGTAGTGAGGGTCCGGGCAGTGAGGGTCCGGGTAGTGAGGGTCCGGGTAGTGAGGGTCCGGGCAGTGAGGGTCCGGGTAGTGAGGGTCCGGGTAGTGAGGGTCCGGGTAATGAGGGTCCGGGTAGTGAGGGTCCGGGTAGTGAGGGTCCGGGTAATGAGGGTCCGGGTAGTGAGGGTCCGGGTAGTGAGGGTCCGGGCAGTGAGTGTCTGGGTAGTGAGGGTGAGGGTAGTGAGGGTCCGGGTAATGAGGGTCCGGGCAGTGAGGGTCCGGGTAATGAGGGTCCGGGTAGTGAGGGTGAGGGTAGTGAGGGTCTGGGTAGTGAGGGTGAGGGTAGTGAGGGTCCGGGTAGTGAGGGTCCGGGCAGTGAGGGTCCGGGTAATGAGGGTCCGGGTAGTGAGGGTGAGGGTAGTGAGGGTCCGGGCAGTGAGGGTCCGGGTAGTGAGGGTGAGGGTCCGGGCAGTGAGGGTCCGGGTAGTGAGGGTGAGGGTAGTGAGGGTCCAGGTAGTGAGGGTCCGGGTAGTGAGGGTCTGGGCAGTGAGGGTCCGGGTAGTGAGGGTCCGGGCAGTGAGGGTGAGTGTAGTGAGGGTTCGGGTAGTGAGGGTCCGGGTAGTGAGGGTCCGGGCAGTGAGGGTCCGGGTAGTGAGGGTCCGGGCAGTGAGGGTCCGGGTAGTGAGGGTGAGGGTAGTGAGGGTCCGGGCAGTGAGGGTGAGGGCAGTGAGGGTCCGGGCGGTGAGGGTGAGGGCAGTGAGGGTCCGGGTAGTGAGGGTCCGGGCAGTGAGGGTGAGGTTAGTGAGGGTTCGGGTAGTGAGGGTCCGGGTAGTGAGGGTGAGAGCAGTGAGGGTCCGGGTAATGAGGGTCCGGGTAGTGAGGGTCCGGGTAATGAGGGTCCGGGTAGTGAGGGTCCGGGTAGTGAGGGTCCGGGTAATGAGGGTCCGGGTAGTGAGGGTCCGGGTAGTGAGGGTCCGGGCAGTGAGGGTCTGGGTAGTGAGTGTGAGGGTAGTGAGGGTCCGGGTAATGAGGGTCCGGGCAGTGAGGGTCCGGGTAATGAGGGTCCGGGTAGTGAGGGTGAGGGTAGTGAGGGTCTGGGTAGTGAGGGTGAGGGTAGTGAGGGTCCGGGTAGTGAGGGTCCGGGCAGTGAGGGTCCGGGTAATGAGGGTCCGGGTAGTGAGGGTGAGGGTAGTGAGGGTCCGGGCAGTGAGGGTCCGGGTAGTGAGGGTGAGGGTAGTGAGGGTCCAGTTAGTGAGGGTCCGGGTAGTGAGGGTGAGGGGCGTGAGGGTCCGGGCAGTGAGGGTCCGGGTAGTGAGGGTGAGGGTAGTGAGGGTCCGGGTAGTGAGGGTCCGGGTAATGAGGGTCCGGGCAGTGAGGGTCCGGGTAGTGAGGGTCCGGGCAGTGAGGGTGAGGGTAGTGAGGGTTCGGGTAGTGAGGGTCCGGGTAGTGAGGGTCCGGGCAGTGAGGGTCCGGGTAGTGAGGGTCCGGGCAGTGAGGGTCCGGGCAGTGAGGGTCCGGGTAGTGAGGGTCCGGGCAGTGAGGGTGAGGGCAGTGAGGGTCCGGGTAGTGAGGGTGAGGGTAGTGAGGGTCCGGGTAGTGAGGGTCCGGGTAGTGAGGGTCCGGGCAGTGAGGGTCCGAGCAGTGAGGGTCCGGGCAGTGAGGGTCCGGGTAGTGAGGGTCCGGGTAGTGAGGGTCCGGGCAGTGAGGGTCCGGGCAGTGAGGGTCCGGGCAGTGAGGGTGAGGGTAGTGAGGCTCCGGGCAGTGAGGGTCCGGGCAGTGAGGGTCTGGGTAGTGAGAGTCCGGGCAGTGAGGGTCCGGGTAGTGAGGGTGAGGGTAGTGAGGGTCCGGGTAGTGAGGGTCCGGGTAGTGAGAGTCCGGGCAGTGAGGGTCCGGGTAGTGAGGGTGAGGGTAGTGAGGGTCCGGTTAGTGAGGGTCCGGGTAGTGACGGTGAGGGCAGTGAGGGTCCGGGTAGTGAGGGTCCGGGTAGTGAGGGTCCGGGTAGTGAGGGTGAGGGCAGTGAGGGTCCGGGTAGTGAGGGTCCGGTTAGTGAGGGTCCGGGTAGTGAGGGTGAGGGCAGTGAGGGTCCGGGCAGTGAGGGTCCGGGTAGTGAGGGTGAGGGCAGTGAGGGTGAGGGCAGTGAGGGTCCGGGTAGTGAGGGTCCGGTTAGTGAGGGTCCGGGTAGTGAGGGTGAGGGCAGTGAGGGTCCGGGCAGTGAGGGTCCGGGCAGTGAGGGTCCGGGTAGTGAGGGTCCGGTTAGTGAGGGTCCGGGTAGTGAGGGTGAGGGCAGTGAGGGTCCGGGCAGTGAGGGTCCGGGCAGTGAGGGTGAGGGCAGTGAGGGTCCGGGTTGTGAGGGTGAGGGTAGTGAGGGTCTGGGTAGTGAGGGTGAGGGTAGTGAGGGTCCGGGTAGTGAGGGTCCGGGCAGTGAGGGTCCGGGTAATGAGGGTCCGGGTAGTGAGGGTGAGGGTAATGAGGGTCCGGGCAGTGAGGGTCCGGGTAGTGAGGGTGAGGGTAGTGAGGGTCCGGGTAGTGAGGGTCCGGGTAGTGAGGGTGAGGGTAGTGAGGGTCCGGGCAGTGAGGGTTCGGGTAGTGAGGGTGAGGGTAGTGAGGGTCCGGGTAGTGAGGGTCCGGGTAGTGAGGGTCCGGGCAGTGAGGGTCCGGGTAGTGAGGGTCCGGGCAGTGAGGGTGAGGGTAGTGAGGGTTCGGGTAGTGAGGGTCCGGGTAGTGAGTGTCCGGGCAGTGAGGGTCCGGGCAGTGAGGGTCCGGGTAGTGAGGGTCCGGGCAGTGAGGGTGAGGGTAGTGAGGGTTCGGGTAGTGAGGGTGAGGGCAGTGAGGGTCCGGGTAGTGAGGGTGAGGGCAGTGAGGGTCCGGGTAGTGAGGGTGAGGGTAGTGAGGGTCCGGGTAGTGAGGGTCCGGGTAGTGAGGGTCCGGGCAGTGAGGGTCCGGGCAGTGAGGGTCCGGGCAGTGAGGGTCCGGGTAGTGAGGGTCCGGTTAGTGAGGGTCCGGGTAGTGAGGGTCCGGGCAGTGAGGGTCCGGGTAGTGAGGGTGAGGGCAGTGAGGGTCCGGGCAGTGAGGGTCCGGGTAGTGAGGGTGAGGGCAGTGAGGGTGAGGGCAGTGAGGGTCCGGGTAGTGAGGGTCCGGTTAGTGAGGGTCCGGGTAGTGAGGGTGAGGGCAGTGAGGGTCCGGGCAGTGAGGGTCCGGGCAGTGAGGGTCCGGGCAGTGAGGGTCCGGGCAGTGAGGGTCCGGGTAGTGAGGGTGAGGGCAGTGAGGGTCCGGGCAGTGAGGGTGAGGGCAGTGAGGGTCCGGGCAGTGAGGGTGAGGGCAGTGAGGGTCCGGGTAGTGAGGGTGAGGGCAGTGAGGGTCCGGGTAGTGAGGGTGAGGGCAGTGAGGGTCCGGGCAGTGAGGGTCCGGGCAGTGAGGGTGAAGGTAGTGAGGGTGAGGGTAGTGAGGGTCCGGGCAGTGAGGGTGAGGGTAGTGAGGGTCCGGGCAGTGAGGGTGAGGGCAGTGAGGGTCCGGGTAGTGAGGGTCCGGGCAGTGAGGGTCCGGGTAGTGAGGGTGCAGGTAGTGAGGGTGAGGGTAGTGAGGGTCCGGGCAGTGAGGGTGAGGGCAGTGAGGGTCCGGGTAGTGATGGTCCGGGCAGTGAGGGTCCGGGTAGTGAGGGTGAAGGTAGTGAGGGTGAGGGTAGTGAGGGTCCGGGCAGTGAGGGTCCGGGTAGTGAGGGTGAAGGTAGTGAGGGTGAGGGTAGTGAGGGTCCGGGCAGTGAGGGTGAGGGTAGTGAGGGTCCGGGCAGTGAGGGTGAGGGCAGTGAGGGTCCGGGTAGTGAGGGTCCGGGTAGTGAGGGTCCGGGCAGTGAGGGTCCGGGTAGTGAGGGTGAGGGTAGTGAGGGTTCGGGTAGTGAGGGTCCGGGCAGTAAGGGTCCGGGTAGTGAGGGTCCGGGCAGTGAGGGTCCGGGTAGTGAGGGTCCGGGCAGTGAGGGTGAGGGTAGTGAGGGTGAGGGCAGTGAGGGTCCGGGTAGTGAGGGTGAGGGTAGTGAGGGTCCGGGCAGTGAGGGTGAGGGTAGTGAGGGTCCGGGTAGTGAGGGTGAGGGTAGTGAGGGTCCGGGTAGTGAGGGTCCGGGCAGTGAGGGTCCGGGTAGTGAGGGTGAGGGTAGTGAGGGTTCGGGTAGTGAGGGTCCGGGCAGTAAGGGTCCGGGTAGTGAGGGTCCGGGCAGTGAGGGTCCGGGTAGTGAGGGTCCGGGCAGTGAGGGTGAGGGTAGTGAGGGTGAGGGCAGTGAGGGTCCGGGTAGTGAGGGTGAGGGTAGTGAGGGTCCGGGCAGTGAGGGTGAGGGTAGTGAGGGTCCGGGTAGTGAGGGTGAGGGTAGTGAGGGTCCGGGTAGTGAGGGTCCGGGTAGTGAGGGTCCGGGCAGTGAGGGTGAGGGCAGTGAGGGTCCGGGTAGTGAGGGTGAGGGTAGTGAGGGTCCGGGTAGTGAGGGTCCGGGTAGTGAGGGTCCGGGCAGTGAGGGTCCGAGCAGTGAGGGTCCGGGCAGTGAGGGTCCGGGTAGTGAGGGTCCGGGTAGTGAGGGTCCGGGCAGTGAGGGTCCGGGCAGTGAGGGTCCGGGCAGTGAGGGTGAGGGTAGTGAGGCTCCGGGCAGTGAGGGTCCGGGCAGTGAGGGTCTGGGTAGTGAGAGTCCGGGCAGTGAGGGTCCGGGTAGTGAGGGTGAGGGTAGTGAGGGTCCGGGTAGTGAGGGTCCGGGTAGTGAGAGTCCGGGCAGTGAGGGTCCGGGTAGTGAGGGTGAGGGTAGTGAGGGTCCGGTTAGTGAGGGTCCGGGTAGTGACGGTGAGGGCAGTGAGGGTCCGGGTAGTGAGGGTCCGGGTAGTGAGGGTCCGGGTAGTGAGGGTGAGGGCAGTGAGGGTCCGGGTAGTGAGGGTCCGGTTAGTGAGGGTCCGGGTAGTGAGGGTGAGGGCAGTGAGGGTCCGGGCAGTGAGGGTCCGGGTAGTGAGGGTGAGGGCAGTGAGGGTGAGGGCAGTGAGGGTCCGGGTAGTGAGGGTCCGGTTAGTGAGGGTCCGGGTAGTGAGGGTGAGGGCAGTGAGGGTCCGGGCAGTGAGGGTCCGGGCAGTGAGGGTCCGGGTAGTGAGGGTCCGGTTAGTGAGGGTCCGGGTAGTGAGGGTGAGGGCAGTGAGGGTCCGGGCAGTGAGGGTCCGGGCAGTGAGGGTGAGGGCAGTGAGGGTCCGGGTTGTGAGGGTGAGGGTAGTGAGGGTCTGGGTAGTGAGGGTGAGGGTAGTGAGGGTCCGGGTAGTGAGGGTCCGGGCAGTGAGGGTCCGGGTAATGAGGGTCCGGGTAGTGAGGGTGAGGGTAATGAGGGTCCGGGCAGTGAGGGTCCGGGTAGTGAGGGTGAGGGTAGTGAGGGTCCGGGTAGTGAGGGTCCGGGTAGTGAGGGTGAGGGTAGTGAGGGTCCGGGCAGTGAGGGTCCGGGTAGTGAGGGTGAGGGTAGTGAGGGTCCGGGTAGTGAGGGTCCGGGTAGTGAGGGTCCGGGCAGTGAGGGTCCGGGTAGTGAGGGTCCGGGCAGTGAGGGTGAGGGTAGTGAGGGTTCGGGTAGTGAGGGTCCGGGTAGTGAGTGTCCGGGCAGTGAGGGTCCGGGCAGTGAGGGTCCGGGTAGTGAGGGTCCGGGCAGTGAGGGTGAGGGTAGTGAGGGTTCGGGTAGTGAGGGTGAGGGCAGTGAGGGTCCGGGTAGTGAGGGTGAGGGCAGTGAGGGTCCGGGTAGTGAGGGTGAGGGTAGTGAGGGTCCGGGTAGTGAGGGTCCGGGTAGTGAGGGTCCGGGCAGTGAGGGTCCGGGCAGTGAGGGTCCGGGCAGTGAGGGTCCGGGTAGTGAGGGTCCGGTTAGTGAGGGTCCGGGTAGTGAGGGTCCGGGCAGTGAGGGTCCGGGTAGTGAGGGTGAGGGCAGTGAGGGTCCGGGCAGTGAGGGTCCGGGTAGTGAGGGTGAGGGCAGTGAGGGTGAGGGCAGTGAGGGTCCGGGTAGTGAGGGTCCGGTTAGTGAGGGTCCGGGTAGTGAGGGTGAGGGCAGTGAGGGTCCGGGCAGTGAGGGTCCGGGCAGTGAGGGTCCGGGCAGTGAGGGTCCGGGCAGTGAGGGTCCGGGTAGTGAGGGTGAGGGCAGTGAGGGTCCGGGCAGTGAGGGTGAGGGCAGTGAGGGTCCGGGCAGTGAGGGTGAGGGCAGTGAGGGTCCGGGTAGTGAGGGTGAGGGCAGTGAGGGTCCGGGTAGTGAGGGTGAGGGCAGTGAGGGTCCGGGCAGTGAGGGTCCGGGCAGTGAGGGTGAAGGTAGTGAGGGTGAGGGTAGTGAGGGTCCGGGCAGTGAGGGTGAGGGTAGTGAGGGTCCGGGCAGTGAGGGTGAGGGCAGTGAGGGTCCGGGTAGTGAGGGTCCGGGCAGTGAGGGTCCGGGTAGTGAGGGTGCAGGTAGTGAGGGTGAGGGTAGTGAGGGTCCGGGCAGTGAGGGTGAGGGCAGTGAGGGTCCGGGTAGTGATGGTCCGGGCAGTGAGGGTCCGGGTAGTGAGGGTGAAGGTAGTGAGGGTGAGGGTAGTGAGGGTCCGGGCAGTGAGGGTCCGGGTAGTGAGGGTGAAGGTAGTGAGGGTGAGGGTAGTGAGGGTCCGGGCAGTGAGGGTGAGGGTAGTGAGGGTCCGGGCAGTGAGGGTGAGGGCAGTGAGGGTCCGGGTAGTGAGGGTCCGGGTAGTGAGGGTCCGGGCAGTGAGGGTCCGGGTAGTGAGGGTGAGGGTAGTGAGGGTTCGGGTAGTGAGGGTCCGGGCAGTAAGGGTCCGGGTAGTGAGGGTCCGGGCAGTGAGGGTCCGGGTAGTGAGGGTCCGGGCAGTGAGGGTGAGGGTAGTGAGGGTGAGGGCAGTGAGGGTCCGGGTAGTGAGGGTGAGGGTAGTGAGGGTCCGGGCAGTGAGGGTGAGGGTAGTGAGGGTCCGGGTAGTGAGGGTGAGGGTAGTGAGGGTCCGGGTAGTGAGGGTCCGGGCAGTGAGGGTCCGGGTAGTGAGGGTGAGGGTAGTGAGGGTTCGGGTAGTGAGGGTCCGGGCAGTAAGGGTCCGGGCAGTGAGGGTCCGGGTAGTGAGGGTCCGGGCAGTGAGGGTGAGGGTAGTGAGTGTGAGGGCAGTGAGGGTCCGGGTAGTGAGGGTGAGGGTAGTGAGGGTCCGGGCAGTGAGGGTGAGGGTAGTGAGGGTCCGGGTAGTGAGGGTGAGGGTAGTGAGGGTCCGGGTAGTGAGGGTCCGGGTAGTGAGGGTGAGGGTAGTGAGGGTCCGCAGATACTCACAGGTCCGGGTCAGGGAGACGAGGCTGAGCAGAACCGCGAACCGCAGACCCGCCGACATCGCGGCGGCGCCTCTGTCCCCGCGTCCCGGCCCCGGTCCACCTCCTCCGGCCCCTGTCCCGGTCCCTGTCCCTGTCTCTGTCCCTGTCCCGGTCCCTGTCTCTGTCTCTGTCCCTGTCCCTGTCTCTACTCTGTCCCGGCCTCTGTGTCTCTGTCTCTATCCCGGTCCCTGTGTCTCTGTCTCTGTCCCTGTCTCTGGCACTGTCTCTGTCCCGGCCTCTGTGTCTCTGTCTCTATCCCTGTCCCTGTCACTGTCTCTGTCCCGGCCCCTGTCTCTGTCCCTGTCCCGGTCCCTGTGTCTCTATCCCTGTCCCTGTCTCTGTCCCTGTCCCGGTCCCTGTGTCTCTGTCTCTGTCCCTGTCCCTGTCACTGTCTCTGTCTCTGTCCCTGTCCCTGTCACTGTCTCTGTCCCTGTCCCGGCCTCTGTCTCTATCCCTGTCCCTGTCTCTGTCTCTGTCCCTGTCTCTGTCTCTGTCCCTGTCTCTGTCCCTGTCCCGGTCCCTGTGTCTCTGTCTCTATCCCTGTCTCTGTCCCTGTCCCGGCCCCTGTCTCTATCCCTGTCCCTGTCTCTGTCCCTGTCCCTGTCTCTGTCTCTGTCCCTGTCTCTGTCTCTATCCCTGTCTCTGTCCCTGTCCCGGCCCCTGTCTCTGTCCCGGTCCCTGTGTCCCTGTCCCGGTCACTGTCTCTGTCCCGGTCTCTATCCCGGTGCCCGCGTCCGGCGGTCTGGAGCCCGGGGAGGGGGAGCGGGTCCGGGGCTGGGCGAAGCCGCTCCAATCACAACCTTCAAACAGAAAGGGAGGTGGAATTGCGTACCTGCTGCTCTATGTGTGTATACACAATACATGTATGTGTGTGTGCTGTATGTGTGTGTACACAATACATGTATGTGTGTGTGCTGTATGTGTGTGTACACAATACATGTATGTGTGCGCTGTATGTGTGTGTACACAATACATGTATGTGTGTGTGCTGTATGTGTGTGTACACAATACATGTATGTGTGTGCTGTATGTGTGTGTGTACACAATACATGTATGTGTGTGTGCTGTATGTGTGTGTACACAATGCATGTATGTGTGTGCTGTATGTGTGTGTGTACAATACAGGTATGTGTGTGTACACAATACATGTATGTGTGTGCTGTATGTGTGTGTGTACAATACATGTATGTGTGTGCACACAATACATGTATGTGTGTGTGCTGTATGTGTGTGTACACAATACATGTGTGTGTGTACACAATACATGTATGTGTGCTGTATGTGTGTGTACACAATACATGTATGTGTGTGTACTCTGTGTGTGTGTCAGTTTGTGTGTGTACTCTGTATGTGTCTGTGTGTGCGTGTGGGGGGGGGCTGTATTCTCTGATATGGGATTGTCCAATGTGGACACAGTAAGAAATCTGACACCGGGTTAAAGTCCAACAGGTTTGTTTCGAATCACTAGCTTTCGGAGCGCTGCTCCTTCCTCAGGTGAATGAAGAGGTAAGTACCAGAAACATATATATAGACAAAGTCATAGATGCAAGATGATACTTTGAATGCAAGCCTTTGCAGGTAATTAAGTCTTTACAGATCCAGAGGGAGGGATAATCCCAGGTTAAAGAGGTGTGAACTGTCTCAAACCAGGACAGTTAGTAGGATTTTGCAAGCCCAGGCCAGATCGTTGGGGTGGGGGGGGGGGGGGGGGGGGGGTGGGGGGGGGGGGTGAATATAATGCGACATGAATCCAAGGTCCCAGTTGAAGTCATACTCATGTGTGCAGAACTTGGCTATCAGTTTCTGTTCAGCGATTCTGCATTGTCGCACGCCCTGAAGGCCACCTTGGAGAACGCATACCCGAAGTGTTTGGGTACGCCAGCATCTCCACATCACGTCCTATGTGGAGATATTGCAGAGACTGGGCCAATAGTCCCTGGGTTTTAGAACAATGAGAGGTGGTCTTTCTGTCAGTAATTGAAACAGATAAAACCCTTCAGGAGTTTGGGAGGTTCGATGGCTGGAGAATCAATTCCACAAGAGGCCCAGTCTGGGGATAAAGGGTGAACCATTTCAGACTGAGGGGAGGAGAAATGTCCTCATTCAGAGGGCTGTGAATCTTCGGCATTCTCTATCCCAGAGATTGTAGCAAATTTTTAATTGTTGAGGATTTTCAAATCAGAGACTAATTGATTTCTGTGCACTGAGGGATCTGGGGGTAGGGTGGGTAAGTGGAACTGAGCTAGATTACCCATGGTCTTGTTGAATGGTGAAACAGAGCTGGAAGGGCTGAATGGCCTAAGTCCTGCTTCTGTTTGTTACTTCTCTCTGTTGTCTCTCTAGGACCACCGTCACCTGGTTCTAGTCGAGAATGAGCTATAAGTTCCTTTGGTTAAATATATGGAGGGCAGAAGCCTTTGTTTTCAGTCCCCATTGTAAACCCTGTTGCCTCATCATTGATTCCGTCACTGGCCCAGACTGAACAGGGGCTGTTTAGCACAGGGCTAAATCACTGGCTTTGAAAGCAGACCAAGGCAGGCCAGCAGCACGGTTCAATTCCCGTAACAGCCTCCCTGAACAGGTGCTGGAATGTGGCGACTAGGGGCTTTTCACAGTAACTTCATTTGAAGCCTACTTGTGACAATAAGCGATTTTCATTTCATTTCATTTCATCGGACCAATCGCACTTTGATGTCCCATTTGACCCTAATATTCAAATCCCAGACCAGACCCCAACAGTTGCTAGGATACTGGACAGAGAAATTTATAAGACTCTGAGGAAAGGATACTTTGCTCCAGGAGTAATTCCACGTACAAATAAGGACATGATGTATTAAAACAAACTTTATTATTACCTGTAACATGATAAAGAATGGTTAACAATGCTTAAAGATGACAATGAAACATCAGCTCTGAACTGCTCTCTTTTATCTGCACTCAAACAAAACCTATCTCAGGTCAAAATCCAAATTTAACAGTCAACTCAGGAAACTTGCTGTAAAGAATTGTCTTGGATAAACCACTTTGAGAGAGAGAGAGATCCTTCAGGAACTCAGCTGCAGATTGTTGTCTGGGTCAAGCTACTGTTTAACCTGCCAGCCTTTTCAGAGGCTGCTATTCTGGTTCACAGGCAAAATCTTTTAAATTAAACTGCTTTGAGAAAAGCTGCTGATCTGTCTACAGTCAAATCTTTAACTGAACTTAACCCCCAAACTGCAACTCAACACCTGACAGCTTAAACCCCTGGCTCCTCCCATTAATGACATCATCTTACTAAGGCCAAACATCTACTCCCCAGGAACCTTCTTCATATAAACAAAATGCCACCAAACTTTTACGATGCTTTAATTCTCCCTTGTAGCCAAAGTGTCTGCCTTTTAAACCAGGACAATTAATAAAAGTTAACTGCAGCAGTCACACACACACCAAGCTTTTAACCCTTATTGTGCCAGATAAATATAAATTCTATCTGAAACTCCTACATTCATCACACTGAACTGATCTTCTGACTGCAGACCTCGAGCACCTATCTATTTTAATCCCATTTTTCAGCACTTTGCCCGTCGCCTTGAGTGCTGTGGCATTTCGAGAGCTCACCTGAATACTCTTAAACGTGAGGGTTCCTGCCTTTCCCACCCTTTCAGACAGCGAGTTCCAGATTCCCACCCCCGCTTGCCCCTGACCTTAAATCAATGCCCCTGGTTATCGATCGCACTGTTAATGGGGAAAGTCTCTTCCTATCCACCCTCTCTATGTCCCTCATAATTCTATCCACTTCAATCAGGTCCCCTCTCAAACTTCTCTGCTCCAGGGAAAACAACCCCAGTCTATCCAGATTCTCATTGTGGCAGAAACACTCCAGCGAGGCAGCACCCTGGTGAATCTCCTCTGCACCCTCTCCACTGCAATCACCTCCTTAAGCTTAGAGGTTCCCTCCTCAAACCCTTCACCCCATCACTACTTTCTTCCCCTTTAAACCTGCCTTTGCTGTGCAAAAAGATTCACGTCTTCCACCTGGCTCTTTGGTCAGTTATCTTCATTCACGGAAGTCCCATGTGCGGGATCAGCTGTGGGAAGCAACTCAGGACAAGGGAAGCTGACAGGTTTCTGGAGCCAAACATTGTCGGAGGGATAAACATAAAGAACGGAGGATGCAAACACTCCCAAACCTTTCCACCATGCGATGGAGGGGGGGGGGTTCCTTATCAATGTGTCTACAACAGACCCAAACACTAGGGAAGAGATTGATCACTGCATTCAGTTTACAACTCCTGTCTCATATTGTGTAGCTACCAGGATGGAAAAAATAATGAAATTCCCTGGAGTGAACAGGGCTACAGGAAAAGAGCACAGGAGTGGCAGAGCAGAGATAGTTGGCAGAGCAGAGATAGTTGGCAGAGCAGAGATACTTGGCAGAGCAGAGATAGTTGGCAGAGCAGAGGAGTTTGGCAAATAAGAGACAGTTGGCAGAGCAGAGATAGTTGGCAGAGCAGAGATAGTTGGCAGAACAGAGATGGTTGGCAGATAGATAGTTGGGAGAGCAGAGATAGTTGGCAGATAAGAGATAGTTGGCAGATAAGAGATAGTTGGCAGATAAGAGATAGTTGGCAGAGCAGAGATAGTTGGCAGAACAGAGATGGTTGGCAGATAGATAGTTGGCAGAGCAGAGATAGTTGGCTGATAAGAGATAGTTGGCAGATAAGAGATAGTTGGCAGATAAGAGATAGTTGGCAGAGAAGAGATAGTTGGCAGAGCAGAGATAGTTGGTAGATAAGAGATAGTTGGCAGAGTAGAGACAGTTGGCAGATAAGAGATAGTTGGGAGAGCAGAGATAGTTGGCAAATAAGAGATAGTTGGCAGCGCAGAGATAGTTGGCAGAGCAGAGATAGTTGGCAGAGCAGAGATAGTTGGCAGATAAGAGATAGTTGGGAGAGCAGAGATAGTTGGCAGAGCAGAGATAATTGGCAGATAAGAGATAGTTGGCAGAGAAGAGATAGTTGGCAGATAAGAGATAGTTGGCAGATAAGAGATAGTTGGCAGATAAGAGATAGTTGGCAGAGCAGAGATAGTTGGCAGAACAGAGATGGTTGGCAGATAGATAGTTGGCAGAGCAGAGATAGTTGGCAGATAAGAGATAGTTGGCAGATAAGAGATAGTTGGCAGATAAGAGATAGTTGGCAGGAAGAGATAGTTGGCAGAGCAGAGATAGTTGGTAGATAAGAGATAGTTGGCAGAGTAGAGACAGTTGGCAGATAAGAGATAGTTGGGAGAGCAGAGATGGTTGGCAAATAAGAGATAGTTGGCAGCGCAGAGATAGTTGGCAGAGCAGAGATAGTTGGCAGAGCAGAGATAGTTGGCAGATAAGAGATAGTTGGGAGAGCAGAGATAGTTGGCAGAGCAGAGATAATTGGCAGATAAGAGATAGTTGGCAGAGCAGAGATAGTTGGCAGATATGAGATAGTTGGGAGAGCAGAGATAGTTGGCAGATAAGAGATAGTTGGGAGAGCAGAGATAGTTGGCAGATAAGAGATAGTTGGCAGATAAGAGATAGTTGGCAGAGCAGAGATAGTTGGCAGATAAGAGATAGTTGGGAGAGCAGAGATAGTTGGCAGATAAGAGATAGTTGGCAGAGCAGAGATAGTTGGCAGAGCAGAGATAGTTGGCAGAGCAGAGATAGTTGGGAGAGCAGAGATAGTTGGGAGAGCAGAGATAGTTGGGAGAGCAGAGATAGTTGGCAGATAAGAGATAGTTGGCAGAGCAGAGATAGTTGGCAGAGCAGAGATAGTTGGCAGATAAGAGATAGTTGGGAGAGCAGAGATAGTTGGCAGAGCAGAGAGAGTTGGCAGAGCAGAGATAGTTGGCAGATAAGAGATAGTTGGGAGAGCAGAGATCGTTGGCAGAGCAGAGATAGTTGGCAGAGCAGAGATAGTTGGCAGATAAGAGATAGTTGGCAGAGCAGAGATAGTTGGCAGAGCAGAGGTAGTTGGCAGATAAGAGATAGTTGGGAGAGCAGAGATAGTTGGCAGAGCAGAGATAGTTGGCAGATAAGAGATAGTTGGGAGCGCAGAGATAGTTGGTAGAGCAGAGATAGTTGGCAGATAAGAGATAGTTGGGAGAGCAGAGATATTTGGCAGATAAGAGATAGTTGGCAGAGCAGAGATGGTTGGCAGATAAGAGATAGTTGGGAGAGCAGAGATAGTTGGCAGATAAGAGATAGTTGGCAGAGCAGAGATGGTTGGGAGAGCAGAGATAGTTGGCAGAGCAGAGATAGTTGGGAGAGCAGAGATAGTTGGCAGATAAGAGATAGTTGGCAGAGCAGAGATAGTTGGCAGATAAGAGATAGTTGGCAGATAAGAGATAGTTGGGAGAGCAGAGATAGTTGGTAGAGCAGAGATAGTTGACAGAGCAGAGATAGTTGGCAGAGCAGAGATAGTTGGCAGGTAAGAGATAGTTGGCAGAGCAGAGATAGTTGGCAGAGCAGAGATAGTTGGCAGATAAGAGATAGTTGGGAGAGCAGAGATAGTTGGCAGAGCAGGGATAGTTGGCAGAGCAGAGATAGTTGGCAGAGCAGAGATAGTTGGCAGAGCAGAGATAGTTGGCAGGTAAGAGATAGTTGGGAGAGCAGAGATAGTTGGCAAATAAGAGATAGTTGGCAGCACAGAGATAGTTGGCAGATAAGAGATAGTTGGCAGAGCAGAGATAGTTGGCAGAGCAGAGATAGTTGGCAGATAAGAGATAGTTGGCAGAGCAGAGATAGTTGGCAGAGCAGAGATAGTTGGCAGAGCAGAGATAGTTGGCAGATAAGAGATAGTTGGGAGAGCAGAGATAGTTGGCAGAGCAGGGATAGTTGGCAGAGCAGAGATAGTTGGCAGAGCAGAGATAGTTGGCAGTTAAGATATAGTTGGCAGAGCAGAGATAGTTGGCAGAGCAGAGATAGTTGGCAGATAAGAGATAGTTGGGAGAGCAGAGATAGTTGGCAGAGCAGAGATAGTTGGCAGAGCAGAGATAGTTGGCAGGTAAGAGATAGTTGGGAGAGCAGAGATAGTTGGCAAATAAGAGATAGTTGGCAGCACAGAGATAGTTGGCAGATAAGAGATAGTTGGCAGAGCAGAGATAGTTCGCAGAGCAGAGATAGTTGGCAGATAAGAGATAGTTGGCAGAGCAGAGATAGTTGGCAGATAAGAGATAGTTGGGAGAGCAGAGATAGTTGGCAGATAAGAGGTAGTTGGGAGAGCAGAGATAGTTGGCCGATAAGAGATAGTTGGCAGAGCAGAGATAGTTGGCAGAGCAGAGATAGTTGGCAGATAAGAGATAGTTGGCAGAGCAGAGAAAGTTGGTAGAGCAGAGATTGTTGGCAGATAAGAGATAGTTGGCAGAGCAGAGGTATTCGGCAGATAAGAGATAGTTGGCAGAGCAGAGATAGTTGGCAGATAAGAGATAGTTGGGAGAGCAGTGATAGTTGGCAGATAAGAGATAGTTGGCAGAGCAGAGATAGTTGGCAGAGCAGAGATAGTTGGCAGATAAGAGATAGTTGGCAGAGCAGAGAAAGTTGGCAGAGCAGAGATAGTTGGGAGAGCAGAGATAGTTGGGAGAGCAGAGATAGTTGCCAGATAAGAGATAGTTGGCAGAGCAGAGATAGTTGGCAGATAAGAGATAGTTGGCAGAGCAGAGATAGTTGGCAGATAAGAGATAGTTGGGAGAGCAGAGATAGTTGGCAGATAAGAGGTAGTTGGGAGAGCAGAGATAGTTGGCCGATAAGAGATAGTTGGCAGAGCAGAGATAGTTGGTAGAGCAGAGATAGTTGGCAGATAAGAGATATTTGGCAGAGCAGAGGTATTCGGCAGATAAGAGATAGTTGGCAGAGCAGAGATAGTTGGCAGATAAGAGATAGTTGGGAGAGCAGTGATAGTTGGCAGATAAGAGGTAGTTGGCAGAGCAGAGATAGTTGGCAGAGCAGAGATAGTTGGCAGATAAGAGATAGTTGGCAGAGCAGAGAAAGTTGGCAGAGCAGAGATAGTTGGGAGAGCAGAGATAGTTGGGAGAGCAGAGATAGTTGCCAGATAAGAGATAGTTGGCAGAGCAGAGATAGTTGGTAGAGCAGAGATAGTTGGCAGATAAGAGATAGTTGGGAGAGCAGAGATAGTTGGCAGATAAGAGATAGTTGGCAGAGCAGAGATAGTTGGCAGATAAGAGATAGTTGGGAGAGCAGTGATAGTTGGCAGATAAGAGATAGTTGGCAGAGCAGAGATAGTTGGCAGAGCAGAGATAGTTGGCAGAGCAGAGATAGTTGGCAGATAAGAGATAGTTGGCAGAGCAGAGATCGTTGGGAGAGCAGAGATAGTTGGCAGAGCAGAGATAGTTGGCAGATAAGAGATAGTTGGCAGAGCAGAGATAGTTGGCAGATAAGAGATAGTTGGCAGAGCAGAGATAGTTGGGAGAGCAGAGATAGTTGGCAGATAAGAGATAGTTGGCAGAGCAGAGATAGTTGGCAGAGCAGAGATAGTTGGCAGATAAGAGATAGTTGGGAGAGCAGAGATATTTGGCAGAGCAGAGATAGTTGGCAGAGCAGAGATAGTTGGTAGAGCAGAGATAGTTGACAGAGCAGAGATAGTTGGCAGAGCAGAGATAGTTGGCAGATAAGAGATAGTTGGCAGAGCAGAGGTAGTTGGGAGAGCAGAGATAGTTGGCAGATAAGAGGTAGTTGGCAGAGCAGAGATAGTTGGGAGAGCAGAGATAGTTGGCAGATAAGAGATAGTTGGCAGAGCAGTGATAGTTGGCAGATAAGAGATAGTTGGCTGATAAGAGATAGTTGGCAGAGCAGAGAGAGTTGGCAGAGCAGAGATAGTTGGCTGATAAGAGCTAGTTGGCAGAGCAGAGAGAGTTGGCAGAGCAGAGATAGTTGGCTGATAAGAGATAGTTGGCAGAGCAGAGATAGTTGGCAGAGCAGAGAGAGTTGGCAGATAAGAGATAGTTGGCAGAGCAGAGAGAGTTGGCAGAGCAGAGATAGTTGGCAGAGCAGAGATAGTTGGCAGATAAGAGATAGTTGGCAGAGCAGAGATAGTTGGCAGAGCAGAGATAGTTGGCAGATAAGAGATAGTTGGTAGAGCAGAGATAGTTGGTAGAGCAGAGATAGTTGGCAGAGCAGAGATAGTTGGCAGAGCAGAGATAGTTGGCAGAGCAAAGATAGTTGGCAGAGCACAGTGGGCTGAGCGGCTTCCCCTGTGCTGGGTCATTCAATGATTCTATAATTTCAGGGTGACCTGGATGGATCATAGGATCCTTACAATGCAGAAGGAGGCCAGTCAGCCCGCCAAGGGTCTGCACAGAACCTCCAAAAGAGCAGCCGCCCCAGGCCCATGCCCTATTCCCTACCAACGTTTATTTTTGGACACTAAGGGCAATTTATCATGGCCAATCCACCTAAGCTGCACATCTTTGGACTGTGGGAGGAAACCAGAGCACCCGGAGGAAACCCACGCAGACACGGGGAGAAAGTGCAGACTCCACACAGACAGTGGCCCAAGCCGGAATGGAACCCGGGTCCCTGGAGCTGTGAGGCAGCAGTGCTAACCACTGTGCCGCCGTGCTGCCCATGGTATTTTCTCTTCTAGAAATTTCTATTCGTTGCCATGTTGGTGGGTCGATATCTCCAGTTGGGTCTGGTTCACCCTGGCATGACCAATGTCCCATTACTGCTCATTATTCCAAATCAACGTCCACTTATTTAGTGTCTTTATCACAGGAAATAGAATGGAAAGGAGGAACATAAAGCCAAGCTGGAGGAAGAATGGGCCTGTAGAAGGTTCTGGGAGGAAGACAGAGCGGTGGTGCGGTTTCAGGGGGGTATTCCAAAGGGGAGGAATGATACAGCTGAAGGTGGGATGCAAGCAAAGATACAAGACGGGATTGGTGGGTGGGGGAGAAGGTGCAAGACCGAAGGAGATTGCAGAGAGACGAGGGAGGTCGAGGAGATGAAGGGATTTGAAAAGGTTGTTGATGTGTAGGAGCCAGTACCGTGAACGAGTATAGGCATGAGGGGTGAACAGAACATCAGGTAGCTAGCTGCCTACTGAGCCATTCAAAGTCGATGGACATTGACGGGTGGCTATCGTAAAAAGCAATGGCGGTGACCACAGCATAGATAAATATTTCTTCTGCTTATGGGGAAGAGGTGGGCAATGTTTTTTTCAAATTTATAGTGTCCAATTCATTTTTCCAATTAAGGGGCAATTTAGTGTGGCCAATCCACCTAACCTGCACATCTTTGGGGGTGGGGTGAGACCCACGCAGACATGGGGAGAATGTGCAAACTCCACACGGACAGTGACCCGGAATCGAACCTGGGACCTCGGCGTCGTGAGGCAGCAGTGCTAACCATTGCACCCTAGGTGGGTAATGTTCTCCAGGTGGGAACATTACTGAAGTGAATAGGATTTGCATGGATATGTGTAACTTGGGAAGGTGGCCAGGGTAGAGTCAGTAACAAGAGAATAATGTTTATGGAGGCTGATTAGGTAATTTGGCCATTCTGAATTCTCCCTCTGTGTACCCGAACAGGCGGCGGAATGTGGCGACTAGGGGATTTTCACAGTAACTTCATTGCAGTGTTAACGTAAACCTACTTGGGGCAATAAAGATTATTATTATTATGATCTTCCCAAATTTTTTGTAAAGTTCTTTCACGGACATGAGTATCGCTGGCTAGCCCAATACTTTATTACCCCCTGACTCACACAAGCTGAAGTCAGACAGTGTCAATGCACAGGAGGGTGATGATTGTTGAGATGGAGAGTTGGTGTCAACAGCTGACATGTGGAAGCTGAGGGTCGTCACAAAGACTTTAAACAAGCAAATGCAGGGGACGGGGAGGTCTGAGGGGAACTCAATACAGTTCCAGAAACAAGTAGCAGGGCAGAGAGTAAAGAAATAATCAGGAACCCAACTTCTGGAACTGCAGCTAACGGCAAAAACTACAAGAAGTTTACTGGTTAAACCTGGAGAGAAAAATAATAAACGAGCAAATAAAGCATCGGTGCTGATGGACAGGTCAGGGGGAAATAGCCCTGTGAAGAGCTCTATATACAAACGCACAGAGTGTGAGGAATAAACTGGATGAGCTGCAGGCGCCAATGCAGATAATAATAATCTTTATTGTCAGAAGTAGGCTTACATTAACACTGCAATGAAGTTACTGTGAAAAGCCCCTAGTCACCACATTCCGTCACCTGTTCGGGTACACCGAGGGAGAATTCAGACTTCTCTCAGCTGGTACGGGAATTGAACCCACGCTGCTGGCCTTGTTCTGTATCACAAACCAGCTGTCTAGCCCACTGAGCTAAACCAGCCTCTCTGATGTAGTCGCTGTTACAGAAACAGGGCTGCAAGATGGCCAGGACTGAGAATTGAATATCCCTGGTTATAACATTTACAGGAGGGACAGGGGAGATGGCAGAGGGGTTGGAGGAGCCTTACTGATTAGAAATACTATCACCCCAATGGTGAGTGGGCATTTACTGAGGGGAAAGCATCCAGTGGAGACCATATGGGTGGAACTGAGGAACAAAAAAGGATCTGAAACTGTAAGGGGTGTTGCGTAGCGACCCCCTGGTAGCCGTTTTTGAGGTGTTAGATTGTCTAAAGGCAGAAATGAGGCAAGTGTGTAGCAAAGGCAGAGTAGTATTTATTGGGGATTTCAACTTACACATGGATTGGGAGAGACAGACAAGCACCTGTCAGAAAGGTAGTGACTTTCTGGTATCCATCCGGGATTGTTTCCTGCAGCAATGTGTTCTGGATGCAGCGAGGGGGCAGACTATTAGATTTAGATATGAGTAATAAACCCAATTTAATTAGTAGCCTAACTGTGCGCAAACATTTATCAAATAGTGATCACAACATGATTGAATTCAATGTAGTGTTTGAAAGTGAAAAGCACGATTCAGATACAAGAATTTTAGACTTGGGTAAGGCTATATTTTAATGGAATGAGACACAGACTGTCCACGATAAACTGGGAAGATCTGTTAATGGGTCACGACTGAAGATTAGTGGAGAATATTTAAAGGAACATTCAACAAGATGAGAATGAGAATGAGAGAGAATTGCTTATTGTCACAAGTAGGCTTCAAATGAAGTTACTGTGAAAAGTCCCTAGTCGCCACATTCCGGCGCCTGTTCAGGGAGGCTGTTACGGGAATTGAACCTTGCTGCTGGCCTGTCTTGGTCTGCTTTCAAAGTCAGCGATTTAGCCCTGAGTTAAACAGCCCCTGCTGATACAGAGCAAGTATGTACCCGAGAGGGAAAGGCTCCACTTCACAAAAGAACAGCTATGGACAACTAAAGAGGTTAGGGACAGCATAAAACTGAAAGGGCTTACAAAAATGCAAACACAACAGATCCAGCCGAATGGGAGAACTACAAGAACCAGCAATGGGTCACAAAGCAGCTTATAAAAGACACTAAAAGTGATTATGAAAGGAAACATCACAATCAATCAGAAGAAATGTTATAGTTATATAAAGGGAAAATGGGTGGTGAAGAGCAATGTGGGCCCAGTAAAAGCTGAAAATGGAGATATTGACAGAGATAATGGGGAAATGGCTGACATGTTGGACAATTACTCTGTCTCAGTATTTACAGTAGAAAAGGAGGATAACTTGCCAGAAGTCCCTAAAAACATAATAGTCGATAGAAGACAGGGACTTAATACGATTAACGTAAGTGCAGCATCAGTAACCAGGAAATGAATTAAACTGAAGAGTGACAAGTCCCCAGGACTTGGCAGTTCCTGTCTGAGGGTGTTAAAGGAAGTCAGGACCAATTGTAGATGCCCTAACTATAATCTTCCAGAGTTCCCTAGATTCAGGAGCAGTCCCTCTGGATTGGAAAATTGCACATGTCACTCCACTTTTTAAGAAGGGTGAAACCAGGGAATTACAGACCTGTTAGTCAAATGTAAGACCATAAGACATAGGAGCAGAATTAGGCCATTCGGCCCATCGAGTCTGCTCCGCCATTCAATCATGGCTGATAGGTTTCTCATCCCCATTCTCCTGCCTTCTCCCCATAACCCCTGATCCCCTTATTAATCAAGAACCTATCTATCTCTGTCTTAAAGACACTCAGTGATTTGGCCTCCACAGCCTTCTGCGGCAAAGAGTTCCACAGATTCACCACCCTCTGGCTGAAGAAATTCCTCCTCATCTCAGTTTTAAAGGATCGTCCCTTCAGTCTGAGATTGTGTCCTCTGGTTCTAGTTTTTCCTACAAGTGGAAACATCCTCTCCACGTCCGCTCTATCCAGGCCTCGCAGTATCCTGTACGTTTCAATAAGATCCCCTCTCATCCTTCTAAACTCCAACGAGTACAGACCCAGAGTCCTCAAACGTTCCTCATACGACAAGTTCTTCAATCCAGGGATCATTCTTGTGAACCTCCTCTGGACCCTTTCCAAGGCCAGCACATCCTTCCTTAGATATGGGGCCCAAAACTGCTCACAATGCTCCAAATGGGGTCTGACCAGAGCCTTATACAGCCTCAGAAGTACATCCCTGGTCTTGTATTCTAGCCCTCTTGACATGAATGCTAAAATTGCATTTGCCTTCCTAACTGCCGACTGAACCTGCACATTAACCTGAAGAGAATCATGAACAAGGATTCCCAAGTCCCTTTGTGCTTCTGATTTCCGAAGCATTTCCCCATTTAGAAAATAGTCTATGCCTAAATTCCTCCTTCCAAAGTGCACAACCTCACACTTTTCCACGTTGTATTCCATCTGCCACTTCATTGCCCACTCTCCTAGCCTGTCCAAATCCTTCTGCAGCCCCCTTGCTTCCTCAATACTACCTGTCCCTCTACAGATCTTTGTATCATCTGCAAACTGAGCAACAGTGCCTTCAGTTCCTTCTTCCAGATCATTAATGTATATTGTAAAAAGTTGTGGCCCCAGCACAGACCCCTGAGGCACACCACTAGTCACCAGCTGCCATCCTGAAAAAGACCCCTTTATCCCCACTCTCTGCCTTCTGCCAGTCAGCCAACCCTCTATCCATGCCAGGATCTTACCCTTAACACCCACCATAGGCTTTTAACTTATCTACACCCCAGTCTCCTATGCGGCACCTTGTCAAAGGCCTTCTGGAAATCTAAATAAATCACGTCCTTTGTCTAACTTGCTTGTTACCTCCTCAAAGAACCCTAACAGATTTGTCAGACACGACCTCCCTTTGATGAAGCCGTGCTGACTCAGTCCTATTTTACCATGCACTTCCAAGTACTCGCGATCTCATCTTTAACAACAGACTCTAAAATCTTACCAATGACCGAAGTCGGGCTAACCGGCCGATAATTTCCTGTCTTCTGCCTCCCTCCCTTCTTAAACAGGGGTGTTACATTAGCCACTTTCCTGTCCTCTGGGACCCTTCCTGCCTCCAGTGATTCCTGAAAGATCATCACCAATGCCTCCACAATGCCCTCAGCTATCTCTTTTAGGACCCTGGGGTGTAGTCCATCCGGTCCAGGTGATTTATCCACCTTCAGGCCTTTCAGTTTCCCCAGAACCTTCTCCTTAGTAATGGTCACTGCACTCACCTCTGCCCCCTGGTTCACCTGGAGCTCGGGCATCCCACTGGTGTCTTCCACCGTGAAGAGTGATGCAAAGTAACTATTCAGTTCCTCTGCCATTTCTTTGTTTCCTATTATTACTTCTCCAGCCACATTTTCCAGTGCTCCAATGTCTATTTTTGCCTCTCTCCTACCTTTTATATATTGAAAAAAACTCTTCCTATCTTCCTTCATGTTACTAGCTAGCTTGCACTCATACTTCATCTCCTCCCCCCTTATTGTTTTTTTAGTTGTCCTCTGCTTGCTTTTAAAGGCTTCCCAATCCTCTGGTTTCCCACTAATCCTCACCACTTTGAATGCTTTTTCTTTAGCCTTTATGCTGTCCTTGATTTCCCTCGTTATCCATGGATGCCTTGCCCTCCCCTTAGCATGTTTCCTCCTCCTTGGGCTGAATTTCTGTTGTGCCTCCCTAATAACCCCCAAAAACTCCTGCCATTGCTGTTCCACTGTCTTCCCTGCTCGGCTCCTTCTCCAATCAACTCTGGCCAGCTCCTCCCTCAAGTCTTTGTAGTTACCCTTATTTAATTGTAATACCGTTACATCTGATTGCAGCTTCTCCCTCTCAAACTGCAGGGTAAATTCTATCATATTGTGGTCACTGCTCCCCAAGGGTTCCTTCACCTTAAGTTCCCTGATCAAGTCTGCCTCATTACACATCAACATCTGTGGTGGGGAAACTGCTGGAGTTTATAATCAGGGATGGGTAACTGATGGGGTTGGGGCTGGTTTAGCACAGAGGGCTAAACAGTTGGCTTGCAATTCAGAACAATGTAAGCAGCACGGGTTCAATTCCCATACCGGCCTCCCCGAACAGGCACCGGAATGTGGCAACTAGGGGCTTTTAATAGTAACTTCATTGAAGCCTACTTGTGACACTAAGCGATTATTATTATTGTTAACTGAACACCTTGAAAATGTTCAGATAATCAAGGAGAGCCAGCACAGATTAGTGAAGGGAAGGTCATGTCTGACTAATCTTATTGAATTTTGGCAGAGGTGACTATGGTATTGGACAGGGAAATGTCAATGGATGTCATTTATTCAGCCCAAGACCATAAGAAACTACTGTCATGGGAATGTATCTTTAAGAAACGGGTGTTTATCAAATAGCTGCAGTGATGTCATTGTGTGGGTGGAGCCTGAATGTGATTCTGTCTTTTACTTTCGTTTTGAGCTGGAAGCTGCTTTGTGTCTTAGTTTCGTTTTCAGTTGAAAGCTGTATTCAGACTACAAGGATGTTGGAGTCTCTCTCTATCTGTATGTTAAATAGGTATTCAGATCACTTGATAATTTAGAAGTGATACCTGCTTTCTGTAGAGACTTAAACCTGCTGTCTTTGTTAAAATGAGTCTTTTTGACGTATGGATGTTGTTAGGAAGGTTATTAAGGGTTACCTATAATCTTTGGGGATTATCAGTGTTGGGAGTTGGTAAGAGTCAATGTTTATTCTATGAATTCAGTTAACACTTTATAAACACACAGTACTGTTTACTGTGTGTTTATAAAACGTTAACTGGATTCATAGAATAAACATTGTTTTGTTTCAAACATATTTTAGACCTCTGTTGCATCACACCTGTAAAGTGGGCCCGTGTGTTCCCCATAACCAAAATCTATTAAAAGTTGTGGGTCAGGTGAATTCCATGATACACTTTGGTGTTCTCTTCCTGTCCCATAACGCTACAGAGAGTCGTCCAATCCATCACACGAACCTGCCTCCCACCCATTGACTCTGTCAACACCTCCCGATGCCTGGGGAAAGCGGGCAGCATATCAAAGACCCCTCCCACCCGGCTTACTCACTCTTCCAACTTCTTCCATCAGGCAGGAGATACAAAAGTCTGAGAACACGCACGAACAGACTCAAAAACAGCTTCTTCCCCGCTGTTACCAGACTCCTGAACTCCTCTTATGGACTGAACTGATCTCTTCACACATCTTCTCTACTGAGTAGTACTACACTCCGTATGCTTCACCCGATGCCTGTGTCTATGTATTTACGTTGTGTATTTTATATTTGCCCTATTATGTATTATCTTTTCATGTACGGAATGATCTGTCTGAGCTGCACGCAGAACAATACTTTTCACTGTACCTCGGTACACGTGACAATAAACCAATCCAATCCAATCCAATCTCATTGAGTTGCGGGACAAGCTCGAGGGACTGAATGGCCTACTCCTGTTTCTATGTTCCCTGACCATGTGGCTGTAAAGAAAATACAAATGCAAATCTCCATTGGGTATCCCATAATCCCAATATCATAGGTATGTTAAACCTATGGTCAGTCACAGGTTGGTCAAGGCAGCCTTGAGGAGGAGTTTATAGAATGTATTCACGATAGTTTCCTAGAACAGTATGTAATGGAACTTACGAGGGAACAGGCGGTCCTAGATCTGGTCCTGTGTAATGAGACAGGATTGATTAATGATCTCATAGTTAGGGATCCTCTCGGAAGGAGCGATCACAATATGGTGGAATTTAAAATACAGATGGAGGGTGAGAAGGTAAAATCAAACACTAGTGTTTTGTGCTTAAACAAAGGAGATTACAATGGGATGAGAGAAGAGCTAGCTAAGGTAGACTGGGAGCAAAGTCTTTATGGTGAAACAGTTGATGAACAGTGGAGAACCTTCCAAGCGATTTTTCACAGTGCTCAGCAAAGGTTTATACCAACAAAAAGGAAGGACGGTGGAGGGAAAATCGACCGTGGATATCTAAGGAAATAAGGGAGAGTATCAAATTGAAGGAAAAAGCATACAAAGTGGCAAAGATTAGTAGGAGACGAGAGGACTGGGAAATCTTTAGGGGGCAACAGAAAGCTACTAAAAAAGCTATAAAGAAGAGTAAGATAGATTATGAGAGTAAACTTGCTCAGAATATAAAAACAGATAGTAAATGTTTCTACAAATATATAAAACAAAAAAGAGTGGCTAAGGTAAATATTGCTCCTTTGATGAGAAGGGAGATTCAATAATGGGAGATGAGGAAATGGCTGAGGAACTGAACAGATTTTTTGGGTCGGTCTTCACAGTGGAAGACACAAATAACACGCCAGTGACTGATGGAAATGAGGCTATGACAGGTGAGGACCTTGAGATGATTGTTATCACTAAGGAGGCAGTGATGGGCAAGCTAATGGGGCTAAAGGTAGACAAGTCTCCTGGCCCTAATGGAATGCATCCCAGAGTGCTAAAAGAGATGGCTAGGGAAATTGCAAATGCACTAGTGATAATTTACCAAAATTCACTAGACTCTGGGGTGGTCCTGGCGGATTGGAAATTAGCAAACGTGACACCACTCTTTAAAAAAGGAGATAGGCAGAAAGCGGGTAATTATAGGCCAGTGAGCTTAACTTCGGTAGTAGGGAAGATGCTGGAATCTACCATCAAGGAAGAAATAGCGAGGCATCTGGATGGAAATTGTCCCATTGGGCAGACGCAGCATGGGTTCATAAAGGGCAGGTCGTGCCTAACTAATTTAGTGGAATTTTTTGAGGACATTACCAGTGCGGTAGATAACGGGGAGCCAATAGATGTGGTATATCTGGATTTCCAGAAAGCTTTTGACAAGGTGCCACACAAAAGGTTGCTGCATAAGATAAAGATGCATGGCATTAAGGGGAAAGTAGTAGCATGGATAGAGGATTGGTTAATTACTAGAAAGCAAAGAGTGGGGATTAATGGGTGTTTCTCTGGTTGGCAATCAGTAGCTAGTGGTGTCCCTCAGGCACACAACTGGGCCCACAACTGTTCACAATTTACATAGATGATTTGGAGTTGAGGACCAAGTGCAATGTGTTCAAGTTTGCAGATGACACTAAGATGAAATTAAATGAAAATCGCTTATTTTCACAAGTAGGCTTCAAATGAAGTTACTGTGAAAAGCCCCTAGTTGCCACATTCCGGCGCCTGTTCGGGGAGTGGTAAAGCAAAAAGTGCAGAGGATACCGGAAGTCTGCAGAGTGATTTGGATAGGTTAAGTGAATGGGCTAGGGTCTGGCAGATGGAATACAGTGTTGACAAATGTGAGTTTATTCATTTTGGTAGGAATAACAGCAAAAGGGATTATTATTTAAATGATAATATATTAAAACATGCTGCTGTGCAGAGAGACCTGGGTGTGCTGGTGCACGAGTTGCAAAAAGTTGGTTTACAGGTGCAACAGGTGATTAAAAAGGCAAATGGAGTGTTGTCCTTCATTGCTAGAGGGATGGAGTTTAAGACTAGGGAGGTTATGCTGCAATTGTATAAGGTGTTAGTGAGGCCTCACCTGGAGTATTGTGTTCAGTTTTGGTCTCCTTACCTGAGAAAGGACGCACTGGCACTGGAGGATGTGCAGAGGAGATTCACTAGGTTAATCCCAGAGCTGAAGGGGTTGGATTACGAGGAGAGATTGAGTAGACTGGGACTGTACTCGTTGGAATTTAGAAGGGGGGATCTTATAGAAACATATAAAATTATGAAGGGAATAGATAGGATAGATGCGGGCAGGTTGTTTCCACTGGCGGGTGAAAGCAGAACTAGGGGGCATAGCCTCAAAATAAGGGGAAGTAGATTTAGGACTGAGTTTAGGAGGAACTTCTTCACCCAAAGGGTTTTGAATCTATGGAATTCCTTGCCCAGTGAAGCAGTAGAGGCTCCTTCATTGAATGTTTTTAAGATAAAGATAGATAGTTTTTTGAAGAATAAAGGGATTAAGGGTTATGGTGTTCGGGCCGGAAAGTGGAGCTGAGTCCACAAAAGATCAGCCATGATCTCATTGAATGGCGGAGCAGGCTCGAGCGGCCAGATGGCTGACTCCTGCTCCTAGTTCTTATGTTCTTACAGAGGCTAGAGAATGACACCAACATGGCACAAGTCTGTATCGTCGACTTCAACTATTCTGATCTGCTTTCCCCACTGCTCCTTGCTTCCAGACTGTTCCCAGATTAATCCGTTAACCATTCATTTTATAATATCCGTCTGCTCAAATGAGTGCTCTCAATACCATCGATACTCATTTCAAATAAGGCCCAGACACTCACTCGGAGAGATTGATTACACTCATTCGGGCGAGACAGTGAACCAATTAGACTAAATCAAATAAACTGAGGGGCAAATTCAAAGAGCAGCCACTTAAAAAGATAATGCATCGACCAGGAACAAACCACAAGGAAACTTAAAACATCAACGCCAAAATGTGGTTATAGGGGTCAATACAACACCCCGATCCCTGTGGTGCTCACTGAGCACGGACGGTCACGATAGTGCGAGCAGACACGTGTTCCCACTCCAGGGACACCGGCCCTGAATGTAGCTGCGGTAGAGGGGTGGCTTTCGCCAGGGCCTCCACCCCCACCCCTCCACTGCAGTAGGTGTAGATCAGAGCAAAGATTGATTATAGCGTAGCCAGTGACTAATTATTATCAGCTACTTGTCAACTGTGGGTCAATGGGTCACGCTCGCTTTAAAGTCAGAAACACGAGCACAGAACCTCTGTTTGAGCGCAAGGCCGAGGGAGGGTGGTGGGTGGTGACGGTGTTGCCGCCGAGGGAGGGCGGTGACGGTGTTGCCGCTGTGGGAGTGCGGTGGGTGGTGACGGTGTTCCCGCTGAGAGAGGGGGGTGGGTGGGCGGTGACGGTGTTGCCGCTGTGGGAGGACGGTGGGTGGTGACGGTGTTGCCGCTGTGGGAGGACGGTGGGTGGTGACGGTGTTGCTGCCGAGGGAGGGCGGTGACGGTGTTCCCGCTGAGAGAGGGGGGTGGGTGGGCGGTGACGGTGTTGCCGCTGTGGGAGGACGGTGGGTGGTGACGGTGTTGCCGCTGTGGGAGGACGGTGGGTGGTGACGGTGTTGCCGCTGTGGGAGGACGGTGGGTGGTGACGGTGTTGCCGCTGTGGGAGGACGGTGGGTAGTGACGGAGTTGCCGCTGTGGGAGGGCGGTGGGTGGTGACGGTGTTGCCGCTGTGGGAGGGCGGTGGGTGGGTAGTGACGGTGTTGCCGCTGTGGGAGGACCGTGGGTGGTGACGGTGTTGCCGCTGTGGGAGGACCGTGGGTGGTGACGGTGTTGCCGCTGTGGGAGGACGGTGGGTGGTGACGGTGTTGCCGCTGTGGGAGGACGGTGGGTGGGTGGTGACGGTGTTGCCGCTGTGGGAGGACGGTGGGTGGGTGGTGACGGAGTTCCCGCCGAGGGAGTGCGGTGGGTGGGTGGTGACGGTGTTGCCGCTGTGGGAGGGCGGTGGGTGGTGATGGTGTTGCCGCTGTGGGAGGGCGGTGGGTGGTGACGGTGTTGCCGCTGTGGGAGGGCGGTGGGTGGTGATGGTGTTGCCGCTGTGGGAGGGCGGTGGGTGGTGACGGTGTTGCCGCTGTGGGAGGGCGGTGGGTGGGTAGTGACGGTGTTGCCGCTGTGGGAGGACCGTGGGTGGTGACGGTGTTGCCGCTGTGGGAGGACAGTGGGTGGTGACGGAGTTGCCGCTGTGGGAGGACGGTGGTTGGTGACGGTGTTGCCGCTGTGGGAGGACGGTGGGTGGTGACGGTGTTGCCGCTGTGGGAGGACGGTGGGTGGTGACGGTGTTGCCGCTGTGGGAGGACGGTGGGTGGTGATGGTGTTGCCGCTGTGGGAGGGCGGTGGGTGGGTGGTGACGGTGTTGCTGCTGTGGGAGGACGGTTGGTAGTGACGGAGTTGCCGCTGTGGGAGGACGGTGGGTGGGTGGTGACGGTGTTGCCGCTGTGGGAGGGCGGTGGGTGGTGATGGTGTTGCCGCTGTGGGAGGGCGGTGGGTGGGTGGTGACGGTGTTGCTGCTGTGGGAGGAGGGTTGGTAGTGACGGAGTTGCCGCTGTGGGAGGACCGTGGGTGGTGACGGTGTTGCCGCCGAGGGAGGACGGTGGGTGGTGATGGTGTTGCCGCTGTGGGAGGACGGTGGTTGGTGACGGTGTTCCCGCCGAGGGAGTGCGGTGGGTGGTGACGGTGTTGCTGCTGTGGGAGGACGGTGGTTGGTGACGGAGTTGCCGCTGTGGGAGGACGGTGGGCGGTGACGGTGTTGCCGCTGTGGGAGGACGGTGGGCGGTGACGGTGTTGCCGCTGTGGGAGGGCGGTGGGTGGGTAGTGACGGAGTTGCCGCTGTGGGAGGACGGTGGGTGGTGACGGTGTTGCCGCTGTGGGAGGACGGTGGGTGGTGACGGTGTTGCCGCTGTGGGAGGACGGTGGGCGGTGACGGTGTTGCCGCTGTGGGAGGGCGGTGGGTAGTGACGGAGTTGCCGCTGTGGGAGGACAGTGGGTGGTGACGGTGTTGCCGCTGTGGGAGGACGGTGGGTGGTGACGGTGTTGCCGCTGTGGGAGGACGGTGGGTGGTGACGGTGTTGCCGCTGTGGGAGGACGGTGGGTGGTGACGGTGTTGCCGCTGTGGGAGGACGGTGGGTGGTGACGGTGTTGCCGCTGTGGGAGGGCGGTGGGTAGTGACGGAGTTGCCGCTGTGGGAGGGCGGTGGGTAGTGACGGTGTTGCCGCTGTGGGAGGACGGTGGGTGGTGACGGTGTTGCCGCTGTGGGAGGACGGTGGGTAGTGACGGAGTTGCCGCTGTGGGAGGACGGTGGGTAGTGACGGTGTTGCCGCTGTGGGAGGACGGTGGGTAGTGACGGAGTTGCCGCTGTGGGAGGACGGTGGGTAGTGACGGAGTTGCCGCTGTGGGAGGACGGTGGGTAGTGACGGAGTTGCCGCTGTGGGAGGGCGGTGGGTGGTGACGGTGTTGCCGCTGTGGGAGGGCGGTGGGTGGTGATGGTGTTGCCGCTGTGGGAGGGCGGTGGGTGGGTAGTGACGGTGTTGCCGCTGTGGGAGGACCGTGGGTGGTGACGGTGTTGCCGCTGTGGGAGGACCGTGGGTGGTGACGGTGTTGCCGCTGTGGGAGGGCGGTGGGTGGTGACGGTGTTGCCGCTGTGGGAGGACGGTGGGTGGTGACGGTGTTCCCGCCGAGGGAGTGCGGTGGGTGGGTGGTGACGGTGTTGCCGCTGTGGGAGGACGGTGGGTGGTGACGGTGTTGCCGCTGTGGGAGGACGGTGGGTGGTGACGGTGTTGCCGCTGTGGGAGGACCGTGGGTGGTGACGGTGTTGCCGCTGTGGGAGGGCGGTGGGTGGTGATGGTGTTGCCGCTGTGGGAGGGCGGTGGGTGGGTGGTGACGGTGTTGCCGCTGTGGGAGGACGGTGGGTGGTGACGGAGTTGCCGCTGTGGGAGGACGGTGGTTGGTGACGGTGTTGCCGCTGTGGGAGGGCGGTGGGTGGTGACGGAGTTGCCGCTGTGGGAGGGCGGTGGGTGGGTAGTGACGGTGTTGCCGCTGTGGGAGGACCGTGGGTGGTGACGGTGTTGCCGCTGTGGGAGGGCGGTGGGTGGTGACGGTGTTGCCGCTGTGGGAGGGCGGTGGGTGGGTAGTGACGGTGTTGCCGCTGTGGGAGGACCGTGGGTGGTGACGGTGTTGCCGCTGTGGGAGGACCGTGGGTGGTGACGGTGTTGCCGCTGTGGGAGGACGGTGGGTGGTGACGGTGTTGCCGCTGTGGGAGGACGGTGGGTGGGTGGTGACGGTGTTGCCGCTGTGGGAGGACGGTGGGTGGGTGGTGACGGTGTTGCCGCTGTGGGAGGGCGGAGGGTGGTGATGGTGTTGCCGCTGTGGGAGGGCGGTGGGTGGGTAGTGACGGTGTTGCCGCTGTGGGAGGACCGTGGGTGGTGACGGTGTTGCCGCTGTGGGAGGGCGGTGGGTGGTGATGGTGTTGCCGCTGTGGGAGGGCGGTGGGTGGTGACGGTGTTGCCGCTGTGGGAGGGCGGTGGGTGGGTAGTGACGGTGTTGCCGCTGTGGGAGGACCGTGGGTGGTGACGGTGTTGCCGCTGTGGGAGGACCGTGGGTGGTGACGGTGTTGCCGCTGTGGGAGGACGGTGGGTGGTGACGGTGTTGCCGCTGTGGGAGGACGGTGGGTGGGTGGTGACGGTGTTGCCGCTGTGGGAGGGCGGAGGGTGGTGATGGTGTTGCCGCTGTGGGAGGGCGGTGGGTGGGTAGTGACGGTGTTGCCGCTGTGGGAGGACCGTGGGTGGTTACGGTGTTGCCGCTGTGGGAGGGCGGTGGGTGGTGATGGTGTTGCCGCTGTGGGAGGGCGGTGGGTGGTGACGGTGTTCCCGCCGAGGGAGTGCGGTGGGTGGGTGGTGACGGTGTTGCCGCTGTGGGAGGACGGTGGGTGGTGACGGTGTTGCCGCTGTGGGAGGACGGTGGGTGGTGACGGTGTTGCCGCTGTGGGAGGACCGTGGGTGGTGACGGTGTTGCCGCTGTGGGAGGGCGGTGGGTGGTGATGGTGTTGCCGCTGTGGGAGGGCGGTGGGTGGTGACGGTGTTCCCGCTGAGAGAGGGGGGTGGGTGGGTGGTGACGGTGTTGCCGCTGTGGGAGGACGGTGGGTGGTGACGGTGTTCCCGCCGAGGGAGTGCGGTGGGTGGTGACGGTGTTGCCGCTGTGGGAGGACGGTGGGTGGTGACGGTGTTCCCGCCGAGGGAGTGCGGTGGGTGGTGATGGTGTTGCCGCTGTGGGAGGGCGGTGGGTGGGTGGTGACGGTGTTGCCGCTGTGGGAGGACGGTGGGTAGTGACGGAGTTGCCGCTGTGGGAGTGCGGTGGGTAGTGACGGTGTTGCCGCTGTGGGAGTGCGGTGGGTAGTGACGGTGTTGCCACCGAGGGAGGACGGTGGGTGGGTGGTGACGGTGTTGCCGCTGTGGGAGGACGGTGGGTAGTGACGGAGTTGCCGCTGTGGGAGGACGGTGGGTGGTGACGGTGTTGCCGCTGTGGGAGGACGGTGGGTGGGTGGTGACGGTGTTGCCGCTGTGGGAGGACGGTGGTTGGTGATGGTGTTGCCGCTGTGGGAGGGCGGTGGGTAGTGACGGAGTTGCCGCTGTGGGAGGACGGTGGGTGGTGACGGTGTTGCCGCTGTGGGAGGACGGTGGGTGGTGACGGAGTTGCCGCTGTGGGAGGGCGGTGGGTGGTGATGGTGTTGCCGCTGTGGGAGGGCGGTGGGTGGGTAGTGACGGTGTTGCCGCTGTGGGAGGGCGGTGGGTGGTGACGGTGTTGCCGCTGTGGGAGGGCGGTGGGTGGGTAGTGACGGTGTTGCCGCTGTGGGAGGACCGTGGGTGGTGACGGTGTTGCCGCTGTGGGAGGACCGTGGGTGGTGACGGTGTTGCCGCTGTGGGAGGGCGGTGGGTGGTGATGGTGTTGCCGCTGTGGGAGGGCGGTGGGTGGGTAGTGACGGTGTTGCCGCTGTGGGAGGGCGGTGGGTGGTGACGGTGTTGCCGCTGTGGGAGGACGGTGGGTGGTGACGGTGTTGCCGCTGTGGGAGGACCGTGGGTGGTGACGGTGTTGCCGCTGTGGGAGGACCGTGGGTGGTGACGGTGTTGCCGCTGTGGGAGGACAGTGGTTGGTGACCATGTTGCCGCTGTGGGAGGACGGTGGGTGGTGACGGTGTTGCCGCTGTGGGAGTGCGGTGGGTGGTGACGGTGTTGCCGCTGTGGGAGTGCGGTGGGTGGTGACGGTGTTGCCGCTGTGGGAGGACGGTGGTTGGTGACGGTGTTGCCGTTTTGGGAGGACGGTGGGTGGGTAGTGACGGTGTTGCCGCTGTGGGAGGACCGTGGGTGGTGTGCTGATGGAGTTACCGTCTTTTGGATGGGGCGTTAAACCGAGGCCCGTCTTTCCTCTCAGGAGGATGTAGGAAGATCACATGTTTCTACTTTGAAGAAGAGCAGGAGAGTTCAGTCCAGTGTTCTGAATAAAAGTCATCCCACAACCAACAGCATAATAACATTATCTGGTCATTTATCTCATTGCTGTGTGTGGGATCTTGCTGTGCACGGGTTTGGTCTCAGGTTGCGACAGTGACTATACTTCCAGAGCACTTCACAGACTGTAAGGCACTATGGGATGTCCTGGAAGGCGCTACATAAATTGTTTTGTTTTTAATTGCCAATTGCCGATAGCTGTACAACGTCAAGCTCACTTGAAGAGTCTGGGAAAAGGGGCTAAGATATTTGGAACTGTTTAATGGTGAATTCTCACCCAAGTTAATTTCCCGGCCCGGGTAGTACAGAATTCACTCTCTGACTTGTCCTCGTTCTTACACCTCCCAATGTGCTGTCCCAGTTACCTCCCGCAACCCTCGAGGACATGTCACCCAGTCTTGTCAAAAACATGAACAGACAGCTGTTTAAAAACTTGTGACTTTATTTTGGCAGTTAAAAATGCAAGGTGTCCGATTAGTATTCTAGATAAAGGGTTAAGTTACAAGCATTGTCGGAGAAACCGTTCGGCCGGCAGGTCTAATGGAGACTCTCCATGGAATTAAACCGTTTTCTGTTTCAGAGTTCAGGATGCCTGTTACTGTACAATTTATTCAACATTTCTCTCAGACATGATAAACCAATTCTACTGGGATAGTACTTCTCTTAAAAACAGATACATACTAATGGCCAACTTCTCGTAGCGTCTCAGCAATTCTATTATCTATAATTGTGGTTGTATTTTCGTCCCTTTAGATAAAAATGTGCGATTGCAAATGAAGATTAAAGTCCTACTTTCTGTTAAAATTGAAGCAGGAGGCATGGGGTCAGTAAATATCCCACCGCAGGATGCCTGTGTCCCAGACTGTTATTAATAACTCCCTTCACCCTGCATGAACCATGTTTTGTATCCCTGATACTGGATACATCAATGTGAGATGACACAAGCTGCTTCAGTCATTGTACTGGGCCAGGTTGGTGTACAGGCGGTTCACTCCTACACACACTGTCGGTACGGCATACCACTCCATTAAATGAGTGGATTCTCAAGCTGCACACACAATACGACAGGAAATGGCACGGAAGAGTCAATTCCCAGCTGCAGGGACACAGATTAACAGCTGATGGGGCAGCATCCATGAGGACGCAAAGCCCTCACATACACCCAGGAGCCTGCCCAAGGGCACTGGAATGACTGGCACCATCTGTAGAAGGGAACCGTGCCTGTGAGCTGAGTGGACTGGAGTGATGCTAGCCTCACCCTCTCCCTAGAATCCTCACCCTGAAAGGGACGAGGAGCCATATGGGGGTCCGGATGGTCTGCTGTGTAAAGGATGTCTTTCAGTGGAGTCAGTGGGGTGAGAACACAAACAGGCGTCGATGTTTCCAAAGGGTAAATTCACAAGGCTTTACTGAGGCACAGACACACTCTCCCCTCCTTTGATGGGACACACATCAGGAATTAAAACCCTGCACTCGGTCCCGGGCTCCGTCCAGTGTCGTTCCCAGGGTTTTACCCTTGTGCGTTTTGCAGCTTCTGAGATTCTGCTACTTCCATACCCAGCCCGCCTCGGAGGCAGAATTCTCAGACACTGGAGTCGCTTGCAGGCTGCTGGTTCACTTTCAATGATCATTGAACTGATCACTTCCCCAAAGCAGTTAAAAAATAATTGCCTCAGAGGCAAATGGCAAGTCACGCGTCATCGTCCGATGACGAAAAGTGCACAATGTAACTGTTTGTGAAAACATAGTTAAAACCACGAGGAAAGTGTGTAAGCTGATTGCTCCAAATTTGTACAGGTCATAGGATTTTCTTCTGTGTTTTCAGTCTGTGGTCACCGAATATCCAGGATTTTCAGGGATAAAGTAATACTCTTGGCATTTCCAGATCTTTCAGAAGGCTGCTTGCTGGTCACACTGAATTGGTTGACGATCCTGAGCTTTGAGTTATGTAACACTGAAAAGATTTATCACCAATTGGGTGATCCCTAAAAACAAACAAAATGCACAAATAAATTACCTTTGAAGTAGTTTGTTACATACATGAAACAATGGGGGTGGTTTCAGGAAAATTTGAAGATGTAAGGGCAAATGGATAAGATGGTTACGATAGCGTATGGGATTTGTAAACGGAGTACAACAACAGGAAAATGATGCTCAGTGTTTGTAATAATAATATAATATATTAGGAGCCAGACGTGGTATTGTGTCCCATTCGGGGCACGTTGGTGAGGATGTCAAGGCCTCCGAGAGGGTGGGCCGGAGGTTTACTGGAAAAGTACCAGGAATAAGGGGCGTGAGCTAATGTGGGGCGATTGGAGAAGCCGGGATTGTTTTTCCTTAGAGCAGAGGCGGTCAAAATCAGGAGCGGCTTTGGTCGAGCAAATAAGGAGAAACTGGTTCCACCGACAGGAGGGTGGGTAACCAGAGCAGATTGAAAGTGACCGCCAAAGGAATGGAAGGCAATGAGGAAACCCTTTTTATTACGCAGTGAGTTCTGATCGGGAAGGCGCTGTCTGAAAGGGCGGTGCAAGCAGATTCAATAAAAACTTTCAAAAGGGATGCGGATAAAGACTTGAAAAGGAAAAACAAGGGCAGGTCTGTGGGCAGATAAAGAGAGTGGAGGAAACTGGAAGGCACAAATACGAGGGGCTGAATCTCTGATTCTATCCATTCTTTGATGACAATCAGCAGGATTTTCCAGTCATGTTAGTGGCCCGCTGGTCACGGGCAGTACACAATATTTGGAGAGTGGCAGAATCGTCCTGGGCAGGACGGGGACATTTGGGGAGTGGTCTCTCTCCTTCTGTCCACCCGCAATGATGAGTGCCACTGGTGTAATCAGAAAACTACGGCCAATGTATTGACAGCACAGAAGCAGGCCCCATGTGAGCCCAAATGACCCATGCTGGTGTTTAAACTGCACACTAACCTCCTCCCGCACAATCTATTTCAAGGCATTTTAATAGTTTTTGGAGGAAGGAATAATTTGAGTAAAATGTAACACTTACTGGCTGCCATACTTGGTCCTCTGGGATTTATTCTTCGTATATTGAGCATGTTCCGACTCCAGGGCGTGGACTGCAGCTAGAATCTGTTTTGACACTTTATACGTCTCCTGAGGGTCATCGATAATGAACGATGAATATTCATCCTGCTCTGGGCCATCATACACTGACCTGCTACCGCACGCCTCTGAGAACAAGTGAAATAGAGGGTGATCACATTGAGAAACGGAACAATAACACCAATTTGCATTTCTATAGCATGATTAACATAGTGACAATATCCTCGGGCATTATCAAACTGTCACTGAGCCCAGACAAGGAGATATTGAGACAAGCGAGCAAAATCTTTGGTCAGTCTTGAAATGAAATGAAAACCGCTTATTGTCACAAGTTGGCTTCAAATGAAGTTGCTGTGAAAAGCCCCTAGTCGCCACATTCCGGTGCCTGTTCGGGGAGGCTGGTACGGGAATTGAACCCGCGCTGCTGGGCCTTGTTCTGCCTTACAAGCCAGCTGTTTAGCCCACGGTGCTAAACCAGCCGCCAGGAGCTTTGAGGAGAGAGAGGCTGGCAGGTTTAGGGAGGGAATTCCAGAGCGTGGGGCCCAGGCAGCTGAAGGCCGGGCCGCCGATGTTGGAGCGATGGGAATGTACAAGACCCCAGAGAGGGAGGAGTGCAGAGATAACAACTAAATGTTCACAAAAAATCAGCCAACAACAGTAAACACAGCTCCTATTCGAGTACTAAATTCGACAGACAATAAATCCAATTCAAAGTTGGGATTGAGTGACTTGATAATACTTGAAGCAACAAATGGGGCACGGATGCTGTGTTCAGTGTCCATAAGCTAGGGAGCGGGATGGCGGAAATCAGCCAGCGTGCTCTGCACAAACCTCAGTGACGCTAAGTAAGAAAGGGAGTACCAGCTGCTAACCGGGGTCGCGGAGTAGGACCAGCTGCTAACCGGGGTCGCGGTGCAGGACCAGCAGCTAACCGGGGTCGCGGTGCAGGACCAGCTGCTAACCGGGGTCGCGGTGCAGGACCAGCAGCTAACCGGGGTCGCGGTGCAGGACCAGCTGCTAACCGGGGTCGCGGTGCAGGACCAGCTGCTAACCGGGGTCGAGGTGCAGGACCAGCAGCTAACCGGGGTCGCGGTGCAGGGCCAGCTGCTAACCGCGGTCGCGGTGCAGGACCAGCTGCTAACCGGGGTCGCGGTGCAGGACCAGCAGCTAACCGGGGTGGTGGTGTAGGACCAGCTGCTAACCGGGGTCGCGGTGTAGGACCAGCTGCTAACCGGGGTCGCGGTGCAGGACCAGCAGCTAACCGGGGTCGCGGTGCAGGACCAGCTGCTAACCGGGGTCGCGGTGTAGGACCAGCTGCTAACCGGGGTCGCGGTGCAGGACCAGCTGCTAACCGGGGTCGCGGTGCAGGACCAGCTCCTAACCGGGGTCACGGTGCAGGACCAGCTGCTAACCGGGGTCGCGGTGCAGGACCAGCTGCTAACCGGGGTCACGGTGCAGGACCAGCAGCAAACCGGTGTCGCGGTGCAGGACCAGCAGCTAACCGGGGTCGCGGTGCAGGACCAGCTGCTAACCGGGGTCACGGTGCAGGACCAGCTGCTAACCGGGGTCACGGTGCAGGACCAGCTGCTAACCGGGGTCGCGGTGCAGGACCAGCTGCTAACCGGGGTCGCGGTGTAGGACCAGCTGCTAACCGGGGTCACGGTGCAGGACCAGCTGCTAACCGGGGTCGCGGTGCAGGACCAGCTGCTAACCGGGATCGCGGTGCAGGACCAGCAGCTGCTAACCGGGGTCGCGGTGCAGGACCAGCTGCTAACCGGGGTCGCGGTGCAGGACCAGCAGCTAACCGGGGTCGCGATGCAGGACCAGCTGCTAACCGGGGTCGCGGTGCAGGACCAGCTGCTAACCGGGGTCACGGTGCAGGACCAGTAGCTAACCGGGGTCACGGTGCAGGACCAGCAGCTGCTAACCGGGGTCGCGGTGCAGGACCAGCTGCTAACCGGGGTCGCGGTGCAGGTCCAGCTGCTAACCGGGGTCGAGGTGCAGGACCAGCAGCTAACCGGGGTCACGGTGCAGGACCAGCAGCTAACCGGGGTCGTGGTGTAGGACCAGCTGCTAACCGGGGTCACGGCTCTGGACCAGCTGCTAACCGGGGTCGCGGTGCAGGCCCAGCTGCTAACCGGGGTCGAGGTGCAGGACCAGCAGCTAACCGGGGTCACGGTGCAGGACCAGCTGCTAACCGGGGTCGCGGTGCAGGACCAGCTGCTAACCGGGGTCGCGGTGCAGGACCAGCAGCTAACCGGGGTCACGGTGCAGGACCAACTGCTAACCGGGGTCGCGGTGCAGGACCAGCTGCTAACCGGGATCGCGGTGCAGGACCAGCTGCTAACCGGGGTCGCGGTGCAGGACCAGCAGCTGCTAACCGGGGTCACGGTGCAGGACCAGCTGCTAACCGGGGTCGCGGTGCAGGACCAGCTACTAACCGGGGTCACGGTGCAGGACCAGTTGCTAACCGGGGTCACGGTGCAGGACCAGCTGCTAACCGGGGTCGTGGTGCAAGACCAGCTGCTAACCGGGGTCGCGGTGCAGGACCAGCTGCTAACCGGGGTCACGGTGCAGGACCAGCTGCTAACCGGGGTCGCGGTGCAGGACCAGCAGCTAACCGGGGTTGCGGTGCAGGACCAGCAGCTAACCGGGGTCGCGGTGCAGCACCAGCTGCTAACCGGGGTCACGGTGCAGGACTAGCTGCTAACCGGGGTCGCGGTGCAGGACCAGCTGCTAACCGGGGTCGTGGTGCAGGACCAGCTGCTAACCGGGGTCGAGGTGCAGGACCAGCTGTTAACCGGGGTCACGGTGCAGGACCAGCTGCTAACCGGGGTCGTGGTGCAGGACCAGCTGCTAACCGGGGTCGAGGTGCAGGACCAGCTGTTAACCGGGGTCACGGTGCAGGACCAGCAGCTGCTAACCGGGGTCGCGGTGCAGGACCAGCTGCTAACCGGGGTCGCGGTGCAGGACCAGCAGCTAACCGGGGTCGCGGTGCAGAACCAGCTGCTAACCGGGGGTCGCGGTGCAGGACCAGCTGCTAACCGGGGTCGCGGTGCAGGACCAGCTGCTAACCGGGGTCGCGGTGCAGGACCAGCTGCTAACCGGGGTCGCGGTGCAGGACCAGCAGCTAACCGGGGTCGCGGTGCAGGACCAGCAGCTGCTAACCGGGGTCGCGGTGCAGGACCAGCAGCTGCTAACCGGGGTCGCGGTGCAGGACCAGCTGCTAACCGGGGTCGCGGTGCAGGACCAGCTGCTAACCAGTGTCGCGGTGCAGGACCAGCTGCTAACCGGGGTCGCGGTGCAGCACCAGCTGCTAACCGGGGTCGCGGTGCAGGACCAGCAGCTAACCGGGGTCGCGGTGCAGGACCAGCTGCTAACCGGGGTCGCGGTGTAGGACCAGCAGCTAACCGGGGTCACGGTGTAGGACCAGCAGCTGCTAACCGGGGTCGCGGTGCAGGACCAGCTGCTAACCGGGTCGCGGTGCAGGACCAGCAGCTAACCGGGGTCACGGTGCAGGACCAGCTGCTAACCGGGGTCGCGGTGCAGGACCAGCTGCTAACCGGGGTCGCGGTGCAGGACCAGCAGCTAACCGGGGTCGCGGTGCAGGACCAGCTGCTAACCGGGGTCGCGGTGCAGGACCAGCTGCTAACCGGGGTCGCGGTGCAGGACCAGCTGCTAACCGGGGTCACGGTGTAGGACCAGCTGCTAACCGAGGTCGCGGTGCAGGACCAGCAGCTGCTAACCGGGGTCGCGGTGCAGGACCAGCAGCTGCTAACCGGGGTCGCGGTGCAGCACCAGCTGCTAACCGGGGTCGCGGTGCAGGACCAGCTGCTAACCGGGGTCGCGGTGCAGGACCAGCTGCTAACCGGGGTCACGGTGTAGGACCAGCAGCTGCTAACCGGGGTCGCGGTGCCGCACCAGCTGCTAACCGGGGACGCGGTGCAGGACCAGCAGCTAACCGGGGTCGCGGTGCAGGACCAGCTGCTAACCGGGGTCGCGCTGCAGGACCAGCTGCTAACCGGGGTCACGGTGTAGGACCAGCAGCTGCTAACCGGGGTCGCGGTGCAGCACCAACTGCTAACCGGGGTCGCGGTGCAGGACCAGCAGCTAACCGGGGTCGCGGTGCAGGACCAGCTGCTAACCGGGGTCACGGTGCAGGACCAGCTGCTAACCGGGGTTGCGGTGCAGCACCAGCTACTAACCGGGGTCGCGGTGCAGGACCAGCAGCTAACCGGGGTCACGGTGCAGGACCAGCTGCTAACCGGGGTCATGGTGCAGGACCAGCTGCTAACCGGGGTCGCGGTGCAGGACTAGCAGCTAACCGGGGTCGCGGTGCAGGACCAGCTGCTAACCGGGGTCGCGGTGCAGGACCAGCTGCTAACCGGGGTCACGGTGTAGGACCAGCTGCTAACCGGGGTCGCGGTGCAGGACCAGCAGCTGCTAACCGGGGTCGCGGTGTAGGACCAGCTGCTAACCGGGGTCGCGGTGCAGGACCAGCAGCTGCTAACCGGGGTCACGGTGCAGGACTAGCTGCTAACCGGGGTCATGGTGCAGGATCAGCAGCTGCTAACCGGGGTCGCGGTGTAGGACCAGCTGCTAACCGGGGTCACGGTGCAGGACCAGCAGCTGCTAACCGGGGTCGCGGTGTAGGACCAGCAGCTAACCGGGGTCGCGGTGTAGGACCAGCTGCTAACCGGGGTCACGGTGCAGGACCAGCTGCTAACCGGGGTCGCGGTGCAGGACCAGCAGCTAACCGGGGTCGCGGTGCAGGACCAGCTGCTAACCGGGGTCGCGGTGTAGGACCAGCTGCTAACCGGGGTCACGGTGCAGGACCAGCTGCTAACCGGGGTCGCGGTGCAGGACCAGCAGCTAACCGGGGTCGCGGTGCAGGACCAGCTGCTAACCGGGGTCACGGTGCAGGACCAGCTGCTAACCGGGGTCGCGGTGTAGGACCAGCTGCTAACCGGGGTCACGGTGTAGGACCAGCTGCTAACCGGGGTCACGGTGTAGGACCAGCAGCTAACCGGGGTCACGGTGTAGGACCAGCTGCTAACCGGGGTCGCGGTGTAGGACCAGCTGCTAACCGGGGTCACGGTGTAGGACCAGCTGCTAACCGGGGTCACGGTGTAGGACCAGCAGCTGCTAACCGGGGTCGCGGTGTAGGACCAGCTGCTAACCGGGGTCGCGGTGCAGGACCAGCTGCTAACCGGGGTCGCGTTGTAGGACCAGCTGCTAACCGGGGTCGCGGTGCAGGACCAGTAGCTAACCGGGGTCACGGTGCAGGACCAGCAGCTGCTAACCGGGGTCGCGGTGCAGGACCAGTAGCTAACCGGGGCCGCGGTGCAGGACCACCTACATGGGCCCTGGAACAGGACTCCAGCTTTGAAAGGAAATGTTTTTTCCCCAAAGCTGACATCACTCCTCACTTGTAGTCTAACACCAAGAAATTACTCCCCCCCCCACTCCCTCCACCGCCCCCAAAAAGCCTGTCCACCATCTACAAGGCACAAGTCAGGAGTGTAATGGAATACTCTCCACTTGCCTGGATGAGTGAAGCTCCAACAACACTCAAGAAGCTCGACAACATCCAGGACAAAGCAGCTGCTTGATTATTCCCCCTTCCACAAACATTCACTCCCTCCATCACCGACGCGCAGTGGCAGCCGTGTGTACCATCTACAAGATGCACTGCAGGAATTCACCCAGGTTCCTCAGACAGCACCTTCCAAACCCACGACCACTCCCACCTAAACAAGAGCAGCAGATACCTGGGAACCCCACCACCTGGAGGTTCCCCTCCAAGTCACTCACCATCCCAACTGGGAAATACATCACCGTTCCTTCACTGTCGCTGGGGCAACATCCTGGAACTCCCTCCCTAACAGCACATTGGGTGTACCTACATCTCAGGTTCAAGAAGGCAGCTCACCCCCACCTTCTGAAGGGCAACTAGGGATGGGCAATAAATGCTGGGCTAGATAAATGCAGAAGGCAATGGCTAACCACAGCACGACTACTCCGAGCATCATGGACCAATCCAATGGATGTCCATGTTCACCAAAGCCCTCTTCGGGACTGGTAGCTGGATGAGGAAGAGGACATCGTAGATGCTCCTCCAGTCCTAATCTTCCAACCCACCAGCCTCAGCACATCATTCTCCTCCATCTCTTGCATTTGTGTAATAACAGAACTTTAACAGTCTTTATCTCCTTCACCTTGCATCTTCTCCAACTTGGTCCTGTAGTTGCTGTAGAGAGAGTAAATATGCTCGGTCTCCCTGTCACCATCCACATCGAGCTGGATGTTAGCTGGCAAACCGCTGCACAGAACCAGAAAGACCAGTTAGACCACATCAGATGTTCTTCTCTTTAGTTAATTAAGATTCATTTTGGGCGCAAGAAGCTAAACTTCTAAAGATCATTGCCCCATTGAGCTGGAACAGTGATTCCACGGCCAGGGTATTGGACACGACGCAGCAGAGAATCATTGAGGTGATAACAGTGAGGAGAAGCTTCAGCTGTGAACAAAGAATCAGCAGCGTTGATGTTCCTCCGGCTGGAGCGTGTCGAGCCAGAGGTCACAGTCTTACGCTAAAGGGTCGGCCATTTTAGGACTGAGGTGAGGAGAAGTTTCTTCACTCAGAGGGTTGTCTACCCCGGAGAGCTGTGGACAGCCGTTTAATAGAGTCAAGACAAAGACTGGTAGACCTTTGGGTACCTGGGGAGCTATAGAATCCCTACAGCGCAGAAGGAGGCCATCTGACCCATCAAGCCTGCGCCAATTCTCTGAAAGAGCACCCTACCTCGCAACACCCACCCCCTCCCCGGCACCCCACTGAGCCTTTTGGATACTAAGGGGCAATTTAGCGTGGTCAAGTCGCCTAACCTGCACAACGTTGGACTGTGGGAGGAAGCCGGAGCAATATGGGGCAGGGTGGGAAGGTGGAGTTGAATTATAAGGTCACCATGATTGTATTGAGTGGCTGAACAGGATCGAGGGTCCGAATGATCCTGTGCAACTCTGAGACGATGACCCCGGAGCGATTTTCATTGAAGCACAGAGGGGTTTAGAAGACGCCTGATAGAGAAATTTTAATAAACTGGGGGAAATTAGTTGCACTGGTTAGTGAGTCAGTAAATAGAGGGTATATAGAGGGTATGTAGATTAGAGTTCAAAGTAAGAAGTTAGGAAAATGTATTTTTCTTGGCATGGGTGGTATGGCATGGAACACTAGAAACAGCAAGGGAAACAGAATCTGGAATTCAGGACTCCATGTATACACCATTCAGAAAACCCTTCAAAGGCATCACTGAGAGATCATGGAAAGCTCTTTCCAACAGCCAGCACTGAAATGGTGGGCTGAATGGCCTCCTCCTGAGCTGCAGGATTCTCTGATTCTTTGCCAATAGAAAGGCGGGAATGCTGGAACCCACCTCGCCATTTACCCCTGGGACCACTCTTCAACTGACACTCCTGCGTTTTAACAAACTCTTCATTATGATCCATTTAACACAAGTGCTCTTACCCTGTGCATGGAGTACAGCCCGGTGCCGAGTCTGTACCGGTCTTGCAGCAAAGCCAGTGCCCGTTGAGGTAGGCCGAGGGGTGGTACTTTGTCAGTCGCTTTTTGTTGCACTGGCTAACCTTAGTCAGGATGTCAATCCAGTCTTTCGCCTCCACGCAGTTGTTGGCCTGTATGTACAGTGCTCTTTCTGGCTGAATAACTTGAAACATCTAAATTAAACAGCAGGAAATAATGGTTAAAGCTCTGGTCTGGATGAGAATCCGACAACTTTGTGCAGAAATCATGGGCGTCATTCTCCGACCCCCCGCCGGGTCGGAGAATGGCCGTAGGCCGCCGTGAATCCCGCCCCCGCCGAAGTCTCCGGTACCGGAGATTGGGCGGGGGCGGGAATCGGGCCGCGCCGGTTGGCGGGACCCCCCGTTCAATTCTCCGGCCCGGATGGGCCGAAGTCCCGCCCAGAAATTGCCTGTCCCACCGGCGTAAATCAAACCTGGTATTTACCGGTGGGACCAGGCGGCGCGGGCGGGCTCTGGGGTCCTGAGGGGGGGGCGCGGGGCGATCTGACCCCGGGGGGTGCTCCTACGGTGGCCTGGCCCGTGATCAGGGCCCACCGATCCGCGGGCGGGCCTGTGCCGTGGGGGCACTCTTTCCCTTCCGCCTCCGCTACGGCCTCCACCATGGCGGAGGCGGAAGAGACTCTCCCCACTGCGCGTGCGCGGGAAACTGTCCGCGCCAGCTGGCGGGGCAACAAACGCCATTTCCGGCAGCTGGCGGGGCGGAAATCCCTCCGGCGTCGGCCTAGCCCCTCAATGTTGGGGCTCGGCCCCCAAAGATGCGGAGCATTCCGCACCTTTGGGCCGGCGCGATGCCCGCCTGATTGGCGCCGTCTTTGGCGCCAGTCGGCGGACATCGCGCCGTTGGGGGAGAATTTCGCCCCTGGTTTCTTGATTTTCTGAAACCTCAACTGGTCGATTGTTTTCTTGATTCCACTGTGGCGGCAGGAAACCAATCTGTGGTCAGCTACAATTCCCCCGATTTCAGACTCTGGTTATTTGTCCCTGGTGCCTGGGCACCACTTTGGGGTGAACCAGACTGTTTGCAACCTTGGTGTCCTATTAAATCCTGAGCTCAATTTCATAGAATTTACAGTGCAGAAGGAGGCCATTCGGCCCATCGAGTCTGCACCGGCTCTTGGAAAGAGCACCCTACCCAAGGTCAACACCGCCACCCTATCCCCATAACCCAGTAACCCCACCCAACACTAAGGGCAATTTTGGACACTAAGGGCAATTTTGGACACTAAGGGCAATTTAGCATGGCCAATCCACCTAACCTGCACATCTTTGGACTGTGGGAGGAAACCGGAGCACCCGGAGGAAACCCACGCAGACACGGGGAGAACGTGCAGACTCCGCACAGACAGTGACCCAAGCCGGAATCGAACCTGGGACCCTGGAGCTGTGAAGCAATTGTGCTATCCACAACGCTACCGTGCTGCCCCCATTTCTGACCCCATATTCAATCCATCACCAAGACCCCTACCTCCACCTTCATGATATCTCCCAGATCTGCCCTGTCCCACCTCGTCTGGTTTGAAAGCCACATCCCTGCCTTGGTCACCTCTGGATTTGACTATTACCATTTGTAATAAGGACACGGGGACGCCACACCGAGTAAAATAAAAAGCAATGTTTTATTGACACGAACAATGGGCGAAATTCTCCGGTATCGGCGCAATGTCCGCCGACTGGCGCCCAAAACGGCGCAAATCAGTCGGGCATCGCGCCGCCACAAAGGTGCGGAATGCTCCCAATCTTAAGGGGCTAGGTCCGCGCCGGACGAATTTCCGCCCCGCCAGCTGGCGGAAAAGGCCTTTGGTGCCCCGCCAGCTGGCGCGGAAATGACATCTCCGGGCGGCGCATGCGCGGGAGCGTCAGCGGCCGCTGACGGCATTCCCGCGCATGTGCAGTGGAGGGAATCTCTTCCACCTCCGCCATGGTGGAGACCGTGGCAAAGGCGGAAGGGAAAGAGTGCCCCCAGGACCCCGGAGCCCGCCCGCGCCGCCTTGTCCCGCCGGTAAGGTAGGTGGTTTAATCCACGCCGGCGGGACAGGCATTTTAGCGGCGGGACTTCGGCCCATCCCGGCCGGAGAATCGCGGGGGTGGGGGGGGGGGGGGGCGCCAACCGCCCCCGCTGAATATCCGGTGCCGGAGAATTCGGCAACCAGCGGGGGCAGGATTCACGCCAGCCCCCGGCGATTCTCCGATCCGGCCGGGGGGGGGTAGGAGAATCTCGCCCAAGATATTCACTTCCCGGGAAGTCCCTACCACATTCCTATTCTGGTCAGTGCCTTACTGGCCGACCTTATATACACTGGGTAATTGAGATATCCTGCCCCTAGTGGCGGAGCCTATACTCTGCAAGGAGCAAGGGGAAGATAAACGTTCCCACCTGTAGGTCCCATGTGGGATATTACACCTTCTTCCACGCTCCACTAAAACATTGTCTCATGCATTCATCTCCTGCTCTTCTAACACCTACTCTCCCGTGACACCTCTACTTTCTGACCTACATTGCTCCAAACTTGCCTAAATATCAATATTTGCATCCTTGCTTTCAAATACCTCTTTGGCCTTTCCGCCGCTCTCTCTCCTCTGCAGCCTCCCCCAACCCCGCAACTCTACACGGACTCTGCCTTCCTCTAATTAGCTTCAGCAGCTCCAATGTTATTCCCTCCGCCACTGGTGGCCATGACTTCATCTGCCCAGGCTCCAATTTCTGGAATTAACTCCTCCTAAACCTATCCAGCTCTCTGTCACTCTGTCTCCCTATGTCTCACATAAGATGCTCCTTAGACACTCCTTAAAACCTGACTCTTTGATCAAGTTCTCTGTCTCCCATCCCAATATCTCCTTCTTTGTTCAGTGATGGTTATTGTCTGATTTACAGTCCTGTGAAACATCCTAGGCTGGGATCCTATGTGAAAGGCGCTATTTAAATGCAAGTTATTGTGGTTGTATATTTGGTGTCTTGCTCTTAACTGCTCAATTAACAATTTGCTTTAATTTTTTTGGTATTTTTTTAAACTTTAGAGCATCCAATTCAATTTTTTTCCAATTAAGAGGCAATTTAGCGTGGCCAATCCAACTACGCCGTACATCTTTGAGTTTGTGGGGTGAGACCCAAGCAGACACGGAGAGAATGTGCAAACTCCACACAATCTGCTTCTAACCATCCAATCCCAACCTTTCATAATTTTAACCATTTCTATCCTATTGTCCGTAATCTCCAATTTTGGGCAACAGATTGGTTAGCACTGTTGCTTCACAGCGCCAGGGTTCCAGGTTCGATTCCCCGCCTGGGTCACTGTCTGTGCGGAGTCTGCACGTTCTCCCCGTGTCTGCGTGGGTTTCCTCCGGGTGCTCCGGTTTCCTCCCACAAGTCCCGAAAGACGTGCTGTTAGGTGAATTAGACATTCTGAATTCTCCCTCTGTGTACCCGAACAGGCGCCGGAATGTGGCGACTAGGGGATTTTCACAGTAACTTCATTGCAGTGCTAATGTAAGCCTGCTTGTGACTATAATAAAGATTAGTATTATTACATTATATTCTACTCACATTTTTCATTTTGAAAGATTCTTCCTCCAGTTTCTCAACTGCAAGGATATTTTCAATAGGAATATTGTACAATGATTGGTCACCTGAAAAGGAAAAGATTTATTAACTCAGGTCCTTATCAACTGAAAACAAAACCTAACCTAGACCAGCTCATTCACCGGCGAAACCTTCTGGTTAAGTCCATTCAATAAATCACTATCTAATGGAACAAACTTACAGAGAATCACCAGAACGTCCAGCATAGAAATAGGCCATTCAAGCCTCCTCCTCCCACTATTCTTCTCACCCTATCACCATACTCTCCCATTCCTTTCTCCCTCCTGTGTTTATCTAGATTCCTCTTACTCTTCATCTGAACCACTCCCTGTGGGAGCGAGTTCCACATTCTCCCTACTCCCTGTGGGAGTGAGTTCCACATTCTCCCCACTCCCTGTGGGAGCGAGTTCCACATTCTCCCCACTCCCTGTGGGAGCGAGTCCCACATTCTCCCCACTCCCTGTGGGAGCGAGTCCCACATTCTGCCCACTCCCTGTGGGAGCGAGCTCCACATTCTGCCCACTCCCTGTGGGAGCGAGTTCCACATTCTCCCCGCTCCCCGTGGGAGTGAGTGCCACATTCTCCCCGCTCCCCGTGGGAGCGAGTTCCACATTCTCCTCACTCCCTGTGGGAGCGAGTCCCACATTCTCCCCACTCCCTGTGGGAGCGAGTCCCACATTCTCCCCACTCCCTGTGGGAGCAAGTTCCACATTCTCCCCACTCCCTGTGGGAGCGAGTCCCACATTCTCCCCACTCCCTATGGGAGCGAGTTCCACATTCTCCCCACTCCCTGTGGGAGCGAGTTCCACATTCTCCCCACTCCCTGTGGGAGCGAGTCCCACATTCTCCCCACTCCCTGTGGGAGCGAGTCCCACATTCTCTCCACTCCCTGTGGGAGCGAGAACCACATTCTCCCCACTCCCTGTGGGAGCGAGTTCCACATTCTCCCCACTCCCTGTGGGAGCGAGTTCCACATTCTCCCCACTCCCTGTGGGAGTGAGTTCCACATTCTCCCCACTCCCTGTGGGAGCGAGTTCCACATTCCCCCCACTCCCCGGGGAGCGAGTCCCACATTCTCCCCACTCCCCGTGGGAGCGAGAACCACATTCTCCCCACTCCCTGTGGGAGCGAGTTCCACATTCTCCCCACTCCCTGTGGGAGCGAGTCCCACATTCTGCCCACTCCCTGTGGGAGCGAGCTCCACATTCTGCCCACTCCCTGTGGGAGCGAGTTCCACATTCTCCCCGCTCCCCGTGGGAGTGAGTGCCACATTCTCCCCGCTCCCCGTGGGAGCGAGTTCCACATTCTCCTCACTCCCTGTGGGAGCGAGTCCCACATTCTCCCCACTCCCTGTGGGAGCGAGTCCCACATTCTCCCCACTCCCTGTGGGAGCGAGTTCCACATTCTCCCCACTCCCTGTGGGAGCGAGTCCCAGATTCTCCCCACTCCCTATGGGAGCGAGTTCCACATTCTCCCCACTCCCTGTGGGAGCGAGTCCCACATTCTCCCCACTCCCTGTGGGAGCGAGTCCCACATTCTCTCCACTCCCTGTGGGAGCGAGAACCACATTCTCCCCACTCCCTGTGGGAGCGAGTTCCACATTCTCCCCACTCCCTGTGGGAGCGAGTTCCACATTCTCCCCACTCCCTGTGGGAGTGAGTTCCACATTCTCCCCACTCCCTGTGGGAGCGAGTTCCACATTCCCCCCACTCCCCGGGGAGCGAGTCCCACATTCTCCCCACTCCCCGTGGGAGCGAGAACCACATTCTCCCCACTCCCTGTGGGAGCGAGAACCACATTCTCCCCACTCCCTGTGGGAGCGAGTTCCACATTCTCCCCACTCCCTGTGGGAGCGAGAACCACATTCTCCCCACTCCCTGTGGGAGCGAGTCCCTCATTCTCCCCACTCTCTGTAGGAGCGAGTCCCACATTCTCCCCACTCCCCGTGGGAGCGAGTCCCACATTCTCCCCACTCCCTGTGGGAGTGAGTTCCACATTCTCCCCACTCCCCGTGGGAGCGAGTCCCACATTCTCCCCACTCCCTGTGGGAGCGAGTCCCACATTCTCCCCACTCCCCATGGGAGCGAGTCCCTCATTCTCCCCACTCTCTGTAGGAGCGAGTTCCACATTCTCCCCACTCCCTGTGGGAGCGAGCCCCACATTCTCCCCACTCCCTGTGGTAGCGAGTCCCACATTCTCCCCACTCCCCATGGGAGCGAGTTCCACATTTTCCCCGCTCCCTGTGGGAGTGAGTCCCACATTCTCCCTACTCTCTGTGGGAGTGAGTTCCACATTCTCCCCACACCCTGTGGGAGTAAATCCCACATTCCCCCCACTCCTCGTGGGAGCGAGTCCCACATTCTCCCCACTCCCTGTGGGAGCGAGTTCCACATTCTCCCCACTCCCTGTGGGAGCGAGTTCCACATTCTCTCCACTCCCTGTGGGAGCGAGTCCCACATTCTCCCCACTCCCTGTGGGAGCGAGTCCCACATTCTCCCCACTCCCCGTGGGAGCGAGTCCCACATTCTCCCCACTCCCTGTGGGAGCGAGTCCCACATTCTCCCCAATCGCTGTGGGAGCGAGTCCCACATTCTCCCCACTCCTTGTGGGAGCGAGTCCCACATTCTCCCCACTCCCTGTGGGAGCGAGAACCACATTCTCCCTACTCCCAGTGGGAGCGAGTCCCACATTCTCCCCACTCCCTGTGGGAGCGAGTTCCACATTCTCCCCACTCCCTGTGGGAGTGAGTTCCACATTCTCCCCACTCCCTGTGGGAGCGTGTTCCACATTCTTCCCACTCCCAGTGGGAGCGAGTACCACATTCTCCCCACTCCCTGTGGGAGCGAGAACCACATTCTCCCCACTCCCTGTGGGAGCGAGTTCCACATCCTCCCCACTCCCTGTGGGAGCGAGTCCCACATTCTCCCCACTCCCTGTGGGAGCGAGTTCCACATCCTCCCCACTCCCTGTGGGAGCGAGTCCCACATTCTCCCCACTCCCTGTGGGAGCGAGAACCACATTCTCCCCACTCCCTGTGGGAGCGAGTCCCACATTCTCCCCACTCCCTGTGGGAGTGAGTCCCTCATTCTCCCCACTCTCTGTAGGAGCGAGTTCCACATTCTCCCCACTCCCTGTGGGAGCGAGTCCCACATTCTCCCCAATCGCTGTGGGAGCGAGTTCCACATTCTCCCCACTCCCTGTGGGAGCGAGCCCCACATTCTCCCCACTCCCTGTGGTAGCGAGTCCCACATTCTCCCCACTCCCCGTGGGAGCGAGTTCCACATTTTCCCCGCTCCCTGTGGGAGTGAGTCCCACATTCTCCCTACTCTCTGTGGGAGTGAGTTCCACATTCTCCCCACTCCCTGTGGGAGCGAGTCCCACATTCTCCCCAATCGCTGTGGGAGCGAGTCCCACATTCTCCCCACTCCTTGTGGGAGCGAGTCCCACATTCTCCCCACTCCCTGTGGGAGCGAGAACCACATTCTCCCTACTCCCAGTGGGAGCGAGTCCCACATTCTCCCCACTCCCTGTGGGAGCGAGTTCCACATTCTCCCCACTCCCTGTGGGAGTGAGTTCCACATTCTCCCCACTCCCTGTGGGAGCGAGTCCCACATTCTCCCCACTCCCTGTGGGAGCGAGTACCACATTCTCCCCACTCCCAGTGGGAGCGAGTCCCACATTCTCCCCACTCCCTGTGGGAGCGAGAACCACATTCTCCCCCCTCCCTGTGGGAGCGAGTTCCACATTCTCCCCACTCCTTGTGGGAGCGAGAACCACATTCTCCCCACTCCCTGTGGGAGTGAGTCCCTCATTCTCCCCACTCTCTGTAGGAGCGAGTTCCACATTCTCCCCACTCCCGGTGGGAGCGAGCCCCACATTCTCCCCACTCCCTGTGGTAGCGAGTCCCACATTCTCCCCACTCCCCATGGGAGCGAGTTCCACATTTTCCCCGCTCCCTGTGGGAGTGAGTCCCACATTCTCCCTACTCTCTGTGGGAGTGAGTTCCACATTCTCCCCACTCCCTGTGGGAGCGAGTTCCACATTCTCCTCACACCCTGTGGGAGTAAATCCCACATTCCCCCCACTCCTCGTGGGAGCGAGTCCCACATTCTCCCCACTCCCTGTGGGAGTGAGTCCCACATTCTCCCCACTCCCTGTGGGAGCGAGTTCAACATTCTCCCCACTCCCTGTGGGAGCGAGTCCCACATTCCCCCCACTCCCTGTGGGAGCGAGTTCAACATTCTCCACACTCCCTGTGGGAGCGAGTCCCACATTCTCCCCACTCCCTGTGGGAGCGAGTTCCACATTCTCCCCACTCCCCGTGGGAGTGAATCCCACATTCCCCCCACTCCTCGTGGGAGCGAGTTCAACATTCTCCCCACTTCCTGTGGGAGTGAGTCCCACATTCTCCCCACTCCCTGTGGGAGCGAGTCCCACATTCTCCCACTCTCTGTGGGAGCGAGTCCCACATTCTCCCCACTCCCTGTAGGAGCGAGTCCCACATTCTCCCCACTCCCTGTGGGAGTGAGTTCCACATTCTCCCCACTCCCCGTGGGAGCGAGTCCCACATTCTCCCCACTCCCTGTGGGAGCGAGTCCCACATTCTCCCCACTCCCCATGGGAGCGAGTCCCTCATTCTCCCCACTCTCTGTAGGAGCGAGTTCCACATTCTCCCCACTCCCTGTGGGAGCGAGCCCCACATTCTCCCCACTCCCTGTGGTAGCGAGTCCCACATTCTCCCCACTCCCCATGGGAGCGAGTTCCACATTTTCCCCGCTCCCTGTGGGAGTGAGTCCCACATTCTCCCTACTCTCTGTGGGAGTGAGTTCCACATTCTCCCCACACCCTGTGGGAGTAAATCCCACATTCCCCCCACTCCTCGTGGGAGCGAGTCCCACATTCTCCCCACTCCCTGTGGGAGCGAGTTCCACATTCTCCCCACTCCCTGTGGGAGCGAGTTCCACATTCTCTCCACTCCCTGTGGGAGCGAGTCCCACATTCTCCCCACTCCCTGTGGGAGCGAGTCCCACATTCTCCCCACTCCCCGTGGGAGCGAGTCCCACATTCTCCCCACTCCCTGTGGGAGCGAGTCCCACATTCTCCCCAATCGCTGTGGGAGCGAGTCCCACATTCTCCCCACTCCTTGTGGGAGCGAGTCCCACATTCTCCCCACTCCCTGTGGGAGCGAGAACCACATTCTCCCTACTCCCAGTGGGAGCGAGTCCCACATTCTCCCCACTCCCTGTGGGAGCGAGTTCCACATTCTCCCCACTCCCTGTGGGAGTGAGTTCCACATTCTCCCCACTCCCTGTGGGAGCGTGTTCCACATTCTTCCCACTCCCAGTGGGAGCGAGTACCACATTCTCCCCACTCCCTGTGGGAGCGAGAACCACATTCTCCCCACTCCCTGTGGGAGCGAGTTCCACATCCTCCCCACTCCCTGTGGGAGCGAGTCCCACATTCTCCCCACTCCCTGTGGGAGCGAGTTCCACATCCTCCCCACTCCCTGTGGGAGCGAGTCCCACATTCTCCCCACTCCCTGTGGGAGCGAGAACCACATTCTCCCCACTCCCTGTGGGAGCGAGTCCCACATTCTCCCCACTCCCTGTGGGAGTGAGTCCCTCATTCTCCCCACTCTCTGTAGGAGCGAGTTCCACATTCTCCCCACTCCCTGTGGGAGCGAGTCCCACATTCTCCCCAATCGCTGTGGGAGCGAGTTCCACATTCTCCCCACTCCCTGTGGGAGCGAGCCCCACATTCTCCCCACTCCCTGTGGTAGCGAGTCCCACATTCTCCCCACTCCCCGTGGGAGCGAGTTCCACATTTTCCCCGCTCCCTGTGGGAGTGAGTCCCACATTCTCCCTACTCTCTGTGGGAGTGAGTTCCACATTCTCCCCACTCCCTGTGGGAGCGAGTCCCACATTCTCCCCAATCGCTGTGGGAGCGAGTCCCACATTCTCCCCACTCCTTGTGGGAGCGAGTCCCACATTCTCCCCACTCCCTGTGGGAGCGAGAACCACATTCTCCCTACTCCCAGTGGGAGCGAGTCCCACATTCTCCCCACTCCCTGTGGGAGCGAGTTCCACATTCTCCCCACTCCCTGTGGGAGTGAGTTCCACATTCTCCCCACTCCCTGTGGGAGCGAGTCCCACATTCTCCCCACTCCCTGTGGGAGCGAGTACCACATTCTCCCCACTCCCAGTGGGAGCGAGTCCCACATTCTCCCCACTCCCTGTGGGAGCGAGAACCACATTCTCCCCCCTCCCTGTGGGAGCGAGTTCCACATTCTCCCCACTCCTTGTGGGAGCGAGAACCACATTCTCCCCACTCCCTGTGGGAGTGAGTCCCTCATTCTCCCCACTCTCTGTAGGAGCGAGTTCCACATTCTCCCCACTCCCGGTGGGAGCGAGCCCCACATTCTCCCCACTCCCTGTGGTAGCGAGTCCCACATTCTCCCCACTCCCCATGGGAGCGAGTTCCACATTTTCCCCGCTCCCTGTGGGAGTGAGTCCCACATTCTCCCTACTCTCTGTGGGAGTGAGTTCCACATTCTCCCCACTCCCTGTGGGAGCGAGTTCCACATTCTCCTCACACCCTGTGGGAGTAAATCCCACATTCCCCCCACTCCTCGTGGGAGCGAGTCCCACATTCTCCCCACTCCCTGTGGGAGTGAGTCCCACATTCTCCCCACTCCCTGTGGGAGCGAGTTCAACATTCTCCCCACTCCCTGTGGGAGCGAGTCCCACATTCCCCCCACTCCCTGTGGGAGCGAGTTCAACATTCTCCACACTCCCTGTGGGAGCGAGTCCCACATTCTCCCCACTCCCTGTGGGAGCGAGTTCCACATTCTCCCCACTCCCCGTGGGAGTGAATCCCACATTCCCCCCACTCCTCGTGGGAGCGAGTTCAACATTCTCCCCACTTCCTGTGGGAGTGAGTCCCACATTCTCCCCACTCCCTGTGGGAGCGAGTCCCACATTCTCCCACTCTCTCTGGGAGCGAGTCCCACATTCTCCCCACTCCCTGTGGGAGCGAGTTCCACATTCTCCCCACTCCCTGTGGGAGCGAGTCCCACATTCTCCCCACTCCCTGTGGGAGCGAGTTCAACATTCTCCCCACTGCCTGTGGGAGTGAGTCCCACATTCTCCCCACTCCCTGTGGGAGCGAGTCCCACATTCTCCCCACTCCCTGTGGGAGCAAGTCCCACATTATCCCCACTCCCTGTAGGAGCGAGTCCCACATTCTCCCCACTCCCTGTGGGAGCGAGTCCCACATTCTCCCCACTCCCTGTGGGAGCGGGTTCCACATTCTCACCGCTCCCTGTGGGAGCGAGTCCCACATTCTCCCCACTCCCTGTGGGAGCGAGTCCTACATTCTCCCCACTCCCTGTAGGAGCGTGTCCCACATTCTCCCCACTCCCTGTGGGAGCAAGTCCCACATTATCCCCACTCCCTGTAGGAGCGAGTCCCACATTCTCCCCACTCCCTGTGGGAGCGAGTCCCACATTCTCCCCACTCCCTGTGGGAGCGAGTCCCACATTCTCCCCGTTCCCTGTGGGAGCGAGTCCCACATTCTCCCCCACACCCTGTGTAAGCGAGTCCCACATTCTCCCCACTCCCTGTGGGAGCGAGTTCCACATTCTCCCCACTCCCCGTGGGAGTGAGTCCCACATTCTCCCCACTCCCCGTGGGAGCGAGTCCCACATTCTCCTCACTCCCTGTGGGAGCGAGTTCCACATTCTTCCCACTCCCTGTGGGAGCGAGTCCCACATTCTCCCCACTCCCTGTGGGAGCGAGTCCCACATTCTCCCCGTTCCCTGTAGGAGCGAGTTCCACATTCTCCCCACTCCCTGTGGGAGCGAGTTCCACATTCTCACCACTCCCTGTGGGAGCGAGTTCCACATTCTCCCCACTCCCTGTGGGAGTGAGTCCCACATTCTCCCCACTCCCTGTGGGAGCGAGTCCCACATTTTCCCCACTCCCTGTGGGAGCGAGTCCCACATTCTCCCCACTCCCTGTGGGAGTGAGTCCCACATTCTCCCCACTCCCCGTGGGAGCGAGTCCCACATTCTCCCCACTCCCTGTGGGAGCGAGTTCAACATTCTCCCCACTCCCTGTGGGAGCGAGTCCCACATTCCCCCCACTCCCTGTGGGAGCGAGTTCAACATTCTCCACACTCCCTGTGGGAGCGAGTCCCACATTCTCCCCACTCCCTGTGGGAGCGAGTTCCACATTCTCCCCACTCCCCGTGGGAGTGAATCCCACATTCCCCCCACTCCTCGTGGGAGCGAGTTCAACATTCTCCCCACTTCCTGTGGGAGTGAGTCCCACATTCTCCCCACTCCCTGTGGGAGCGAGTCCCACATTCTCCCACTCTCTGTGGGAGCGAGTCCCACATTCTCCCCACTCCCTGTGGGAGCGAGTTCCACATTCTCCCCACTCCCTGTGGGAGCGAGTCCCACATTCTCCCCACTCCCTGTGGGAGCGAGTTCAACATTCTCCCCACTGCCTGTGGGAGTGAGTCCCACATTCTCCCCACTCCCTGTGGGAGCGAGTCCCACATTCTCCCCACTCCCTGTGGGAGCAAGTCCCACATTATCCCCACTCCCTGTAGGAGCGAGTCCCACATTCTCCCCACTCCCTGTGGGAGCGAGTCCCACATTCTCCCCACTCCCTGTGGGAGCGGGTTCCACATTCTCACCGCTCCCTGTGGGAGCGAGTCCCACATTCTCCCCACTCCCTGTGGGAGCGAGTCCTACATTCTCCCCACTCCCTGTAGGAGCGTGTCCCACATTCTCCCCACTCCCTGTGGGAGCAAGTCCCACATTATCCCCACTCCCTGTAGGAGCGAGTCCCACATTCTCCCCACTCCCTGTGGGAGCGAGTCCCACATTCTCCCCACTCCCTGTGGGAGCGAGTCCCACATTCTCCCCGTTCCCTGTGGGAGCGAGTCCCACATTCTCCCCCACACCCTGTGTAAGCGAGTCCCACATTCTCCCCACTCCCTGTGGGAGCGAGTTCCACATTCTCCCCACTCCCCGTGGGAGTGAGTCCCACATTCTCCCCACTCCCCGTGGGAGCGAGTCCCACATTCTCCTCACTCCCTGTGGGAGCGAGTTCCACATTCTTCCCACTCCCTGTGGGAGCGAGTCCCACATTCTCCCCACTCCCTGTGGGAGCGAGTCCCACATTCTCCCCGTTCCCTGTAGGAGCGAGTTCCACATTCTCCCCACTCCCTGTGGGAGCGAGTTCCACATTCTCACCACTCCCTGTGGGAGCGAGTTCCACATTCTCCCCACTCCCTGTGGGAGTGAGTCCCACATTCTCCCCACTCCCTGTGGGAGCGAGTCCCACATTTTCCCCACTCCCTGTGGGAGCGAGTCCCACATTCTCCCCACTCCCTGTGGGAGTGAGTCCCACATTCTCCCCACTCCCCGTGGGAGCGAGTCCCACATTCTCCCCACTCCCTGTGGGAGCGAGTCCCACATTCTCCCCCACTCCCTGTGGGAACGAGTCCCACATTCTCCACACTCCCTGTGGGAGCGAGTCCCACATTCTCCCCACTCCCTGTGGGAGCGAGTCCCACATTCTCCCCACTCCCCGTGGGAGCGAATCCCACATTCTCCCCACTCCCTGTGGGAGCGAGTCCCACATTCTCCTCACTCCCTGTGGGAGCGAGTCCCACATTCTCCCCACTCCCTGTGGGAGCGAGTCCCACAATCTCCCCACTCCCTGTGGGAGCGAGTCCCACATTCTCCCCAATCGCTGTGGGAGCGAGTTCCACATTCTCCCCACTCCCGGTGGGAGCGAGTCCCACATTCTCCCCACTCCCTGTGGGAGCGAGTCCCACATTCTCCCTGCTCCCTGGTTCTCCGGAATTCCCCATTGGATTTATTAATGATTTTCTTAGATTGAGGGCCTCTATTTTGTTCTCTGTGCCACAAGTGGAAACATCTTCTCTCTGTCGACCCTATTGAGCCCCCTCCCAACGCTAAACACTCTGTCAGTAAGTGAGGAATTTGGGGGTCGTCGTGCAGAAATCACAAAAAGCTAGCATGCACGGTCAGCGCGGTCCGCACGGTCAGCGCGGTGAGCAGCAAGGTCAGCGCGGTCCGCACGGTCAGCACGGTCAGCGCGGTCAGCATGGTCTGCGCGGTCCGCGCGGTCAGCAGCAAGGTCAGCGCGTTCCGCACGGTCAGCAGCAAGGTCAGCACGGTCCGCACGGTCAGCACGGTCTTCGCGGTCTGCACGGTCAGCAAGGTCAGCGCGGTCAGCATGGTCAGCGCGGTCAGCATGGTCAGCGCGGTCAGCACGGTCCGCGCGGTCAGCACGGTCCGCACGGTCAGCACGGTCCGCACGGTCAGCGCGGTCAGCAGCAAGGTCAGCGCGGTCAGCACGGTCAGCACGGTCTGCGCGGTCAGCACGGTCTGCGCGGTCAGCACGGTCAGCAGCAAGGTCAGCGCGGTTAGCGCGGTCAGCACGGTCAGCACGGTCCGCACGGTCAGCGCGGTCAGCACGGTCAGCACGGTCCGCGCGGTCAGCACGGTCTGCGCGGTCAGCACGGTCAGCACGGTCAGCGCGGTCAGCAGGTAATTGGAAGGCGAATGGAATGTTGGCCCACATCTCAAAGGGAAGTCCTGCTGAACCTATACAAGGCACTAGTTAGACCACACCTGGTCCATACAGAAAGACTACCGGTGTTGGAGGCTGTCCAGAGGAGGTTCACGAGGTTGACCCTGGGTATGGAGGGATGTTCTTATGAGAGGTTGAGTAGGTTGGGCCTGTGCTCAGGGTTTAGAGGCGACATTGAGACATACAAGATTCTCAGGGGAGATGCTGAGTGGTTGTTGCCCCTTGTGGGAGAGTCTAGGGCCAGAGGGCAGAATCTGCGTAAAGGGCCATCATTTAAGAGAGATGAGGAGGCATTTCGTCTTTCAGAGGGAAGTGAATCTGTGGAATTCTTTACCACAGAGAGCTGTGGAGCTGGGTCGTTAAGTATGTCCAAGGCTGGCAGCACGGTGGCGCAGTGGTTAGCACTGCTGCCTCACGGCGCCGAGGTCGCAGGTTCGATCCCGGCTCTGGGTCACTGTCCGTGTGGAGTTTGCACATTCTCCCCGTGTCTGCGTGGGTTTTGCCCCCACAACCCAAAGATGTGCAGGGTAGGCGGATTGGCCACGTTAAATTGCCCCTTAATTGGTAAAAATGAACTGGGTACTCTAAATGTATTTATTTTTAAAGTATGTTCACAGCTGAGATACAGATTTCTAATCAGTGAGGGAACCATGTGTTATGGTGATATGATGGAAGAGTGGAGTTGAGGATTATCATATTGGATCAGTCACGATCTCAAGGAATGGCAAAGCAGACTCAATGGGCCGAGTGGCCCACTTCTGCTCCTACATCTTATGGTCTTATAGAAGAGTATGGCAAACTATGGCAGCGGGGGAGGTGCCTGAGGGGTGGCAATGAAGTTGGGGGAGGAGGACAATGCCAGCTAATCTCCAGCGGGGAATTGCATTGTTCGGTAGGAAAACCCAGACTTCAACCAACATGAAATTAGCAGTTTGCAGGTGAAGGGAGAGAGGTTGTCTAGATGACCAACAACATAACTAAAGAAAGTGTTTGTTTGACTAACAAAAGTGGAAGGCCCTCAGTGAGGGAGATGAACATCCAACAGGGAGGGACACGCAGTCAGGAGGGGGGACAGAGCAAGTGGAACATTGCGGACAGTGTGTGGTCCTCGCAGGACAGTAGCCTGGTGAGGAACATCATGCGGCAGGTCACCTTTGTGCTTGTGGTAGGTGAACTCGTGGTTGGTGAGGCGGAACCATCGCTTCTTAAAGTTCTTGATGCCAAAACGATTCCTTCCTTGGGCTCTCTTGATCATAAACCTAAAGGAAAAGCAGACTGGAAATGTTAGCTCCCTTCTCTCTCCACAGATGCTGTCAGACTTGCTGAGATTGTCCAGTATCCGCAGTCATTTGCTTTTATTTTAGTCAAAAGAGGAACCACTCGAGTGTTAATGACCCGTGAACTGCTATAAAAAAATCAAAGCAAGTCCTCCTTTGAAAGAGACTACAACCGTCAATGTAAAAGTTAATGGGCCAGGAAATTGAATGTAAATAATGCAGTTCAAAGCTTTTAAGCGTCTCAGCAATCCCAGAGGCTTGTAAAGGTTAATGGGGGCATGAAATATAATGTGAATAAAGCACTTCAAAGGCTTTCAAGACAACAGAGAGAAGATTTTCACCTTCAACCTGGAAGCTCTTTGAAATAGGCAAGCTGGGAGAGAGTCCAAAGCTTTTCAAAGTAAGATTTTATAAAAATCCCTCTCTATCTTGGAATGACATCTTGCCTTGGATCTTGCACACATCAAGACAAACACAAGAATACCAAATTTCAAACAATCATAAGAATTTATATCACAGGAGAAAAGGTGCTGATTGATGCTGTTGAGTATAAAACAAAAAGCTTCAGCAAAACATCTCTATTTTCAGCGATATTCAATCTTGGAAAGTATTTAAATCCACAGCCTTGATATGATTATTAAAAAAATTTTTTTAGAGTACCTAATTATTTTGTTTCCAATTAATGGGCAATTTAGCGTGTCCTACCCGGCACATCTTTGGGTTGTGGGGGTGAGACCCACGCAGACACGGGGAGAATGTGCAAACTCCACACGGACAGTGACCCGGGGCCGGGATCGAACCCGGGTCCTCAGCATCACAGACAGCAGTGCTAACCACTGTGCCACGTGCCGCCCTTGGTATGATTACTTATTAAAATTGTATAAAATCAAACCCTAATTATTCTATGTTGCTATCCTCACCACAAATAAATCCCAAATGTTTCACTCTTTTGTTAAAATCGAACATTTTAAAAATATGTATAAATACAACTAGTCCTGGACGAGGCTGAAACACTCGTCGTTCAAACCGGGCTTATTAACTCTGGGACAAGGCTCACAGACCTCCTTACTGAACATGCAGAGTCAGTATGATCATTTTGTAAACCAAGTCTCCTGTTACTCGCAGTCATGAGGTAATAACAGAATGGGGGTCAGGATTCTTTCTCATTTACCAATCTGCAATTTACAGCACTGCATCTGCTTCACCAGGACACAGAATGGGGAGGAGAATCGACCAATCTCTTTCTAAAGTTTAATCACATGTCACTTATCACCAATTTTAACTCCATCTCATAATTTGACAACTGATCTGAACAGGGCTTTGCGAATATTTCTGGAATTCCGTATGCTATGTTGTATAAACAATTCCTTCATTGTTACTGGGTCAAAATCCTGGAACTCCCTCTCTAACAGCGCTGGGGGGGCACCTACACCAGAGGGACTGCAGCTGTTCAAGAAGGCGGTTCTACACCACCTTTAGGGATGGGTAATAAATGCTGACCTTGGCAGCTACACCCACCTCCCATTAATGACTTTTTTAAAAATTGTACCCTGAATGCCTTGCAGTTTGAGAAAGACGTCTATATGCTTGGCACCGTGTGTCAGGGTTTGGCTGGGTAAGTGAGGCTAACGTCACCATCAGGTGTACGCTGATCACCAACACAGCACAACCTTTGGGGAACACGGAGGCTGGGATTTCCACATTGTGACTTCACTCACTGCCTAACTGACAGTTCACTCAATGTCACTGAACGGGAGGATTCTGAGCTGTTAAGGTGGAAGTGAAGGTCACTCTTCAATTTCCAGACCTTTAATCCAACAGGCATTAGAAATTAATGTGCAGGTCATACTCGAAACCTGAAAGACTCTGAGGAGACTTGACAGGGTGGATGTGGAGAGGACGTTTCCTCTTGTGGGGGAATTTAGAACCGGGTGGGGTCACTGTTTAAAAATAAGGGGGCGCCCATTTAAGCCAGATATGAGGAGAACTAGGCAAGCAAACCTTTCTGGAGTGAAATTAGGAAGAATGTTTACATGCAAAGGGTGGTGGAAGTTCAGAACTCTCTTCCAAAGTGGCTTTAAAACTGAGATTGAGAGAGTTTTGTTTACCAACATAATTTTAAAAATATATAAATTTAGTGTACCCAATTCACTTTTTCCAATTAAGGGGCAATTTAGCATGGCCAATCCACCTACCCTGCACATCTTTGGGTTGTGGGGGCGAAACCCATGCAAATACGGGGAGAATGTGCAAACTCCACACGGACAGTGACTCGGGGGATCGAACCTGGGACCTCAGCGCCATGAGACTGCGGTGCTAACCACTGTGCCACCGTGCTGTCCTTTTACCGACATTATTAAAGGAAATTACGAAGGGTACATGGAGTTAGGTCACAGATCACCTGTCATCTCATTGAATGGCAGAACAGGGCTCAAGGGGCTGAATAGCCTCATCCTATCCCGAGCACAGTCCAATCGTCTGGATGCCTTTGACAATTTACTTGAATAATGTGGAGGGACAGGTCATTAATTGCATCCTCGCTTATTTCAGTTAGTTTTATTTCTCTCTTTTTGAAACCACATTCCAAACTCTCGGCCTCACTTGTATTTGTGAAAACAGTTGATTTGTCAATACCATCGCTCACTTTGACTCCTGTCACTGCTGTCCAGTTGACCTCCGTTAAATATTAACATTTTCCTGAAATTCATTATCAGCTACAAAGAACATGGGCCAGTCAAACTCAGTATGTAACAGGAACAGAGGATGTCGGAAATACTCAGCAAGTGTGCCAGCATTTTGTAGGAGAGGAACAGAGTGAACGAACGTTAACTCAATATGCACTTGGATATAAGTAGATGCGAGCAGAAATTAATCGGATAGAGGAACGGGGTTGAACGATGGAAACAGTTTAACTTTCAGATCAGCTGAGAGCAGGTTAGAAACAACATGAAAATATAGGAAGATTTAACAGAAGCGTTCCAAATTATGAGGGTTATTTATTTATTTATTATAAATTTAGAGTATCCAATTATTTTTCTCCAGATCAGCTGAGAGCAGGTTAGAAACAACATGAAAATATAGGAAGATTTAACAGAAGCGTTCCAAATTATGAGGGTTATTTATTTATTTATTATAAATTTAGAGTATCCAATTATTTTTCTCCAGTTAAGGGGCAATTTAGCGTGGCCAATCCACCAACCCTGCACATCTTTGGGTTGTGGGGGGGTGAGACCCTTGCAGACACAGGGAGTGATCCAGAGCCAGGATCGAACCCGGGTCCTCGGCGTAGTGAGGCAGCAGTGCTAGCCACTGTGTCACCCTGAATTCTGAGGGGTTGTGTTAGAGCAACTGAGGAGAAACTGTTTCTCGTGGCAGAGGTCAGAAACCACAGAACACAGATTTAAGATAATGTAACAGAATCAGGTGGAATTTGAGGAGAATATTTTTTAACCCAGCGTGTTGTTGTGATCTGGAAGGCGCTGCCTGAAAGGGCAGATTCAATAATAACTTTCAAAAGGGAATTGGATAGATAGAATACTTGAAGAAAATGAAACATTTACAGAGAAATAGATGCAAGAACAGGGGAGAGTCAGACTAATTGAATATCCTTAAATACCCAGTAGAGGCATGGTGGCTGCTTTTGTGTTGTCAGATTCGACAATCGTTCACCTCCCCCCCTCAGATAATGCTGTTTAAACTTGAATTGGATTCTACGCTGTCGGGATTCTCCGTTGCGTCGGCTTCGCACCCACCCCCCGGGGATTTCCCGACTGCGTGGAGCTGCCCACAATGGGACACCCCATTGGCCGGCTGGCGGGACAGAGAATGGCCGCTCTGAGTGGCGTCAGGGGGAAGCAGCGAGTGGCAGTGGGAGAGCAGTGCAGGTACATGGGCCCAAATGGTCTCTGTCTGCACCTCAACAGTTCTGTGAATTCTCTGATTCAGGAATATTCTGGCTTATTTTGTGAGCCCACTTTTGTACATGGACTTGGGATGGGTTGCATTTTACAAATCGTCACTGCTGACACGGTCTGGAGGCACTGGGTCATTGTGCTGTCCCGTCAGGTAGCAATTCATTAATTATCAATTGGTAATACACAACAATTTTTACTACAGGAGAAAAAGATGTTGATTGGTTGGCTGGTCGAGGCGTTGCCATGGAATAAGTTCAAGCCATGTGTCTATCCCTCCCCTTTGCAGTCTCCATGGCAATGCCTCGGCCAATCAGAGTCAACTTGCCAACCAAACAGCACCTCCTCTCTTCTGCAGTATACATTGTGGTGGTCATTTGAAATTTGCATTTGGCCTGATGAGTGGGAGATGAAAAACTTCAGCAACATCTCTCTTTCCAGCAATATTCAAAACCGTTCATTTTAATGAATGATAAATCAGGTGAGCTGTGAGGAGGATTTTCAAACTTCAACTTCTGAAAATCTTGTCAGTCCTCTCTACGCATATAATAGCATCAAAAATGTGACCCTATATCTCTGCCCCAATAAAGCAGGTTCAGAGAGTACAATGGTTCAGTTACTGTTCAAATAGACAGGGAGCATGTGTTCAAATCCCACCCGGGGCAGTTTGAGTTAAAATCATCCTGAAATAGCACACTGGTCTGAGTGAAAGTGACGATGAATCTGTTGAATTGTCCTAAAAATCCACATCGCTCAAGAATGTCCCTTCAGGGAAGAAAACCTACCATCCTCACCCGATCTGAGCCTGTGTGTGACTCCCTCCCACCATCAATCTGGCTGACTATTAACTTGCCGTAATTGTGTCAAGAGGGTGTCTGACCATCACCCCCCGGGGCAACCAGGAATGGGCAGTAAATGTAGCCTTGCCCACATTCCGGGAATCAATTATGCATGACACAGTATTCTAGTTTTCTTTTGTATTTAAACACATGACATAGAACAGTACAGCACAGTACAGGCCCTTCAGCCCACGATGTTGTGCCGACCATTTATCCTAATCTAAGATCAACCTGACCTACACCCCTTCAATAGTCGCTTAAATGTCCCTAATGACTCTGACTCCACCACCTCCGCTGACAGTGCATTCCACACACCCACCACTCGCTGTGTAAAGAACCGACCTCTGACATCTCCCCTATACCTTCCTCCAATCACCCAAAAATTATGTCTCCTCATGACAGCCATTTCCACCCTGGGGAAAAGTCTCTGGCTATCCACTCTATCCATGCCTCTCATTACCTTGTACACCTCTGTCAAGTCACCTCTCTGCCTTCTTCGCTCCAGTGAGAAAAGCCGTAGCTCCCACAATCTTTCTTCATAAGACATGCCCTCCAGTCCAGGCAGCATCCTGGTAAATCTCCTCTGCCCCTCTCCAAAGCATCCACATCCTTCCTATAATGAGCCGACCAGAACTGGACACAATATTCCAAGTGTGGTCTAACTAGGGTTTTACAAAGCTGCAGCAAAACCTCGCAGCTCTTAAACTCAATGCCCCTGTTAATGAAAGCCAACACACCATACGCCTTCTTAACAACCATATCAACCTGGGTGGCAACTTTGAGGGATCTATGTACGTGGACCCCAAGATCCCTCTGTTCCTCCACACTTCCAAGGATCCTGCCTTTAACCCTGTATTCAGCATTCAAATTCGACCTTCCAAAATGAATCACTTCACATTTATCCAGGTTGAACTCCATCTGCCACTTCTCAGCCCAGCTCTGCATCCTGTCAATGTCCTGTTGTAACTTGCAACAGCCCTCGACACTATCTACAACTCCACCAACCTTCGTGTCATCGGCAAACTCACTAACCCACCCTTCCACTTCCTCATCCAAGTCATTTATAAAAACCACAAAGAGCAGAGCTCCCAGAACAGATCCTTGCGGGACACCACTGGTCACCGACCTCCAGGCGGAATACTTTCCATCCACTACCACTCGCTATCTTCTTTCAGCCGCCAAATCTGTATCCAGTCAGCCACATTTTCCTGTATCCCATGTCCCCTAACTTTCTGAATGAGCCTACCATGGGGAACCTTATCAAATGCCTTACTGAAATCCATATACACCACATCCACTGCCCGACCTTCATCAATGTGTCTCGTCACATCCTCAAAGAATTCAATGAGGCTTGTGAGGCATGACCTGCCCCTCACAAAGCCATGCTGACTGTTTTTAATCAAACTAGGTTTTTCTAAATAATCATAAATCCTATCTCGACTTCCGGGTGCGGCTATGCAGAGCTAGGTCGCATATTCGGCAGCTCCTGCTTGGAACGGACTTTTGGGCTCTTTTACAGGGCCCCCACGGCATTTGTTTGACATTTCCCGGTGTGGGAAGAAGGCGGCAATATTCCCCCGACAGTGTCCCCCAGGAAGGGTATGTCTCTTGGTTGCCAGACACACGCAGAAACAGTGAAAGATTTGGCTGCAACTACAGGATAAACAGGGCCTCTTCCAGCATGCAGGCGGGGGAAGGGCAAGCTTAAAGCTGCAAGCTGACCTGAGGGCCTGTATCAAAGGTGAATTCTAGCAGCAGAGGGAACAACTGTGAAAAGACCTCATCAAGGCCACTGAAGGGACTTCCGGTTGCGGTGATGCCTAGCTAGCCGCACGCTTCGGCGGCTCCAGCTCCGACGGACCTTCGGGCTCTTTTAAGAGCCCCAACGGGGAATTTTTCGACGACGCAACCCGGTGTGGGGTGTGTGAGAAGAGAGTCCCCCCCAAACGAAGGAGGAAAAAACCGGCGGCGGCGGCTGCAGCGCGAGGAATCGTCGACCAAAGGGTCAGAAAGAGAGAAGTACAAGATGGCGGCGGAGAAAGCGCAGGCGACATGGGGGCCTGAGCATGAAATTGTGAGACGGTGCGTGGAGCTGCTGAAGAGGGAGGTGCTGACCCCGTTGCTACAGGCAATTGAGGGGCTCAAGGAGACATTAAAGACCCAGGAGACAGAGCTCCGTGTGGTGGAGCAGAAGGTGACAGATATTGAGGACGAGATCCTGGGCCTGGCGGTTAAGACACAGACGCACGAGGCACTTCATAAAAAGTGTACTGAAAGGATCGAAGCCCTAGAAAATGGAGCGCGAAGGAAGAACCTTCGGATACTGGGTCTCCCTGAGGGTGTGGAAGGAGTGGACTGTGGAGCGTACGCAAGTACGATGCTGAGCTCACTGATGGGTGCTGAGGCCCCTACGGGCCCCTTGGAGGTGGAGTGGGCAAATCGGATTCCGGCGAGAAGACCAAAAGCGGGAGAACCACCCAGGGCGATAATCGTGCGATTTTACCGCCTTAAGGATAGAGAAGAGGTCCTGAGATGGGCTAAAAAGGTGCGGAGTAGCAGATGGGAGAATGCAGTGGTACGGGTATACCAGGATTGGAGTGCGGAGGTGGCGAGAAGGAGGGCGAGCTTCAACCGAGCCAAAGAGGTGTTGCATAAAAGGAAGGTGAAGTTCGGGATGCTGCAGCCGGCAAGACTATGGGTCACGTATCAGGAGAGACACCATTATTTCGAGACGGCGGAGGAAGCATGGACCTTCATCAAAGAAGAGAAATTGGATCGGAACTGAGGGACTGATGCTGCAGGAAATGTTATTGTTAATGTTACGGTGGAAGTTAATTGAGAAGTAAACAGGGAAGGGGGGAGACATTGGGGAAATGTGGGCGCCGGTGAGGGGGGAAAGACGGGACATAGTTGGAGAATGGGGAAGGGGAGGGGGAGGGGAAAGGGAGCTGCGCCATAAGAGGCGGGTCAGGTAAAGGGATGTTCCCGCACCATAAAGAATAAGGCGGGAAGACAGGCGCAAGGCGGATGGGAGTTCCCCACATGGGGGGGGTCGAGGAGTGAGCAGGAGTAGCCGGGGTCAGTTGAAGTCAGCTGACTTACGGAAGTAATATGGGGGGAGCAATCAAGCTAGAAAGAGATCTAGCGGGGAGGGGAGGAGGGAGGGAGAAGGGGGGGGGGGACAACTGGGTTGCTGCTGCGGAAATCCAAAAGGAAATGGCTAAAGAGTGGGTGGGCGGGGATGGTGTGCGACGCTGGGGGAGCGAGCGGGAGCGCGGAGGCGGGATATGGGACTGGCCTAGAGAAGGTAATGGCTAGTCGACACGGGAGGGGGGCAGGTAGCCCCCTAGTGAGGCTGATCACGTGGAACGTGAGAGGCCTGAACGGACCGATAAAAAGGGCCCGAGTGCTCGCGCATTTGAAAGGACTAAGGGCAGACGTGGTTATGCTCCAAGAGACGCACCTAAAGGTGGCGGACCAAGTTAGGCTAAGGAAAGGATGGGTGGGACAGGTGTTCCACTCAGGACTGGACGCAAAGAATAGAGGGGTGGCCATTTTGGTGGGGAAACAGGTCGCATTTGAAGCAAAGAACATCGTAGCAGATAGCGGAGGTAGATATGTAATGGTGAGTGGCAGGCTGGAGGGAATGGAGGTCGTGTTGGTTAACGTGTATGCCCCAAACTGGGACGATGCGGGATTTATGAGACGGATGCTGGGGCGTATACCGGACCTGGAGGTAGGAAACTTGATTTTAGGAGGGGACTTTAATACGGTGCTGGACCCGGGGCTAGATAGATCCAGCTCAAGGACCGGAAGAAGGCCGGCAGCGGCCAAGGTACTTAAGGGGTTTATGGACCAAATGGGGGGAGTGGATCCATGGCGATTTCTTAGACCTAGGGCTAGGGAGTATTCCTTCTTCTCCCATGTCCATAAAGTGTACTCCCGGATAGATTTTTTTGTTTTGGGAAGGTCGTTGATCTCTAGGGTGGAAGAAGCTGAGTACTCAGCCATAGCGGTTTCGGATCATGCCCCACATTGGGTGGACCTGGAATTAGGAGAGGAAAGGGAGCAGAGAACACTCTGGCGATTAGATGTGGGACTGATGGCGGATGAGGGAGTGTGTGCAAGAGTGCGGGGGTGTATTGAGAGATACCTGGAGGTCAATGACGACGGCGAGGTCCCTGTGGGAGTGGTATGGGAAGCACTAAAAGCGGTGGTCAGAGGAGAGCTGATCTCCATTGGGGCCCACAAAAGGAAAACAGAGGCCAAGGAAAGGGAAAGATTACTGGGGGAGATTTTAAGGGTGGATAGGGAATTTGCAGAGACCCCGGAGGAGGAATTGTACAGGGAGAGGAGACGACTCCAGACGGAATTTGACCTTCTGACCACCAGAAAGGCGGAGGTACTGTGGAGGAAGGCACAGGGGAGGAGGTATGAATATGGGGAAAAGGCGAGTCGCCTGTTGGCTCATCAATTGCGAAAGAGGGCAGCAGCGAGGGAAATAGGAGGAATTAGAGACGAAAGGGGAGACACGGTGCGAAGGGCAGGAAAGATAAATGAGGTGTTCAAGACCTTCTATGAGGAACTGTATAGGTCTCAACCCCCAGAGGGAGAGGAGGGGATGCGGCAGTTCCTGGACCAATTGAGGTTCCCGAAAGTGGAGGAGCGGGGGGTGGTAGGCCTGGGGGCACCGATTGGGGTGGACGAGGTTATTAAGGGACTGGGAAGCATGCAAGCAGGGAAGGCCCCAGGACCAGACGGGTTCCCGGTGGAGTATTACAGAAAATATGTGGACTTGTTGGCCCCGTTGATGGTGAGGACGTTCAATGAGGCCAGGAAAGGGGGGACTCTACCCCCGACGATGTCGGAGGCGACGATATCGTTAATTTTGAAGAGGGATAAAGATCCGTTGCAGTGCGGGTCCTATAGACCCATTTCATTGTTGAACGTGGACGCCAAATTGTTGGCAAAGGTACTGGCATCGAGGATAGAGGACTGTGTCCCGGGGGTGGTGCACGAAGACCAGACAGGGTTCGTAAAAGGGAGACAACTGAATGTTAACGTGCGACGACTATTAGGGGTGATAATGATGCCCCCAGTGGAGGGGGAGGCAGAGATAGTGGCGGCAATGGACGCAGAGAAGGCATTTGATAGGGTGGAGTGGGAGTATTTATGGGAAGTGTTAAGGAGGTTTGGGTTTGGGAACGGGTTTATTAGCTGGGTTAGACTTCTTTATGGGGCTCCAACGGCAAGCGTAGTTACAGGTCGACATAGATCGGAGTATTTCCGACTATATAGGGGAACAAGACAGGGATGCCCGCTGTCTCCATTGTTGTTCGCGTTGGCAATTGAACCTCTGGCCATGGCGTTGAGAGACTCCAGGAAATGGAGAGGGGTGATTAGAGGGGGAGAAGAACACCGAGTCTCGTTATATGCGGATGACCTATTGTTATACGTGTCGGACCCAGCGGGGGGAATGATAGAGGTTATGCGAATTTTGAGGGGGTTCGGGGATTTCTCGGGGTATAGGCTAAACATGGGGAAGAGTGAATTATTTGTGATACATCCAGGGGACCAGAGTAGAGAGATAGAAGGCTTGCCTCTAAGGAAAGTGGAAAGAAACTTCCGATACCTGGGGATTCAGATCGCTAGGAGCTGGGGAACCTTGCACAGACTTAATCTGACACGGTTGGTAGAACAAATGGAGGAGGACTTCAAGAGGTGGGACATGCAGCCTCTATCGCTGGCGGGCAGGGTGCAAGCAATTAAGATGATGGTCCTCCCGAGGTTCTTATTTGTATTTCAATGTCTCCCTATACTAATCACTAAGACCTTTTTTAATAAAATAGACAGGAGCATCACGAGCTTCGTGTGGGCAGGGAAAGTTCCGAGAGTAAGGAGGGGGTTCCTTCAGCGTAGTAGGGACAGAGGAGGATTGGCACTACCGAACTTGGGCGATTACTATTGGGCCGCCAATGTGGCAATGATACGTAAATGGATGATGGAGGGTGAGGGAGCGGCGTGGAAAAGACTGGAGAGAAAGTCCTGTAAAGGGACGAGTTTAGAGGCGCTGGTGACGGCGCCGCTACCGATCTCACCTAAAAAGTTTACCACGAACCCGGTGGTGGCGGCAACATTGAATATCTGGGGACAGTGGAGGCGACAGAGAGGGGTGCGGGGAGCCCTGGTGGGGTCCCCAATCAGGAACAACCATAGGTTCGCCCCAGGAAGAATGGATGGAGGATTTCAGAGCTGGTTCCAGTTGGGAATTAGGAGGGTGGGAGATTTATTTATAGATGGGACTTTTGCGAGCTTGGGAGCATTGGAGGAAAAGTATAAGTTGCCCCGGGGAAATTTCTTGAGATATATGCAGGTGAGGGCATTTACTAGACAACAGGGGCGTCATTCTCCGACCCCCCGCCGGGTCGGAGAATGGCCGTTGGCCGCCGTGAATCCCGCCCCCGCCCCCGCCGAAGTCTCCGAAGGGAGAAAAGTCGGCGGGGCGTTAATGGCGCCGCTGCCGCGGAGAATGTCACGGGCCTGCGCAAGGCAGCCGATTTTCGGCCTGCCGATATTCTCCCTTCCGGATGGGCCGAAGTCCCGTCGACGTGATGACCGTTCACGTCGACGTCAATCAAACCTCCTTTTCATCGGCGTGACCCGGTGCTCCAGGCTCACGCCGACCAGCGAGGAGGTGAGTGACGGCCTGGGGGGTTGGCTCTGGGCAGGAAATGGCGTGGCCGCAGACTGATTGCCTGAGAAGAGGTGTGTCTCGGCTTGTGTGTGTGTGCGGCGGGGGGGGGGGGGGGGGTGGTTAGAGTAGGCTGGGCTCCGGGGGAGTGCCGGGAGGGGGTCCGTGCCGGGGTGGAGGTTGTGGAGGGGGTCCGTGCCGGGGTGGAGGTTGGGGGTTGTGGAGGGGGTCCGTGCCGGGGTGGAGGTTGGGGGGGGGGGGTCCGTGCTGGGGTGGAGGTTGGGGGTTGGGGAGGGGGTCCGTGCCGGGGTGGAGGTTGGGGGGGGGGGGGTCCGTGCTGGGGTGGAGGTTGGGGGTTGTGGAGGGGGTCCGTGCCGGGGTGGAGGTTGTGGAGGGGGTCCGTGCCGGGGTGGAGGTTGGGGGTTGTGGAGGGGGTCCGTGCCGGGGTGGAGGTTGTGGAGGGGGTCCGTGCCGGGGTGGAGGTTGGGGGTTGTGGAGGGGGTCCGTGCCGGGGTGGAGGTTGGGGGGGGGGGGTCCGTGCTGGGGTGGAGGTTGGGGGTTGTGGAGGGGGTCCGTGCCGGGGTGGAGGTTGTGGAGGGGGTCCGTGCCGGGGTGGAGGTTGGGGGTTGTGGAGGGGGTCCGTGCCGGGGTGGAGGTTGTGGAGGGGGTCCGTGCCGGGGTGGAGGTTGGGGGTTGTGGAGGGGGTCCGTGCCGGGGTGGAGGTTGGGGGGGGGGGGTCCGTGCTGGGGTGGAGGTTGGGGGTTGTGGAGGGGGTCCGTGCCGGGGTGGAGGTTGTGGAGGGGGTCCGTGCCGGGGTGGAGGTTGGGGGTTGTGGAGGGGGGTCCGTGCCGGGGTGGAGGTTGGGGGTTGTGGAGGGGGTCCGTGCCGGGGTGGAGGTTGGGGGGGGGGGGTCCGTGCTGGGGTGGAGGTTGGGGGTTGTGGAGGGGGTCCGTGCCGGGGTGGAGGTTGTGGAGGGGGTCCGTGCCGGGGTGGAGGTTGGGGGTTGTGGAGGGGGTCCGTGCCGGGGTGGAGGTTGTGGAGGGGGTCCGTGCCGGGGTGGAGGTTGGGGGTTGTGGAGGGGGTCCGTGCCGGGGTGGAGGTTGGGGGGGGGGGTCCGTGCCGGGGTGGAGGTTGGGGGGGGGTCCGTGCTGGGGTGGAGGTTGGGGCGGGGGGGGGTCCGTGCCGGGGTGGGTGATGGGAGGGCAAATGAGTTGGTCCACCTGGCCAGGTGCCAGCCTCCAACAGTTGGACCCATGCGGTCCATGCCACCTGGCTGGGGGGAGGAGGGGATATGGGCAATGATGACATGTCGTCGTTCCCCTCCCCCCCACCAGGTCGTCATGTTTTCAGATCATCCAGCGATGTTGGCCGCCGTGGTGGCAGCCGCTCATGTCTATGTTGCCCTGGATGAGGAGGAGGAGGAGGAGGAGGAGGAGGAGGAGCGTGCCAGAGAGGCGGCGCAGGCTGCCGCAGAGGGGCAGGCGGCAGCCGCCCAGGCTGGAGGGACACCTGACCGACAGGACGAGGAGGGGGAGGAGGACGTCGCGGCCCCACGGCAACGGAGGCACCCGAGGGCGCCCCGTGTGTACCGGCCCCGGCAGTCATACCAGGACCTCACGGACCGGGAATGCAGGAGGAGACTCCGGATGAGCCGGGAAACCGTGGCACACATCTGCCACCTGCTGGCACACCTGTCACCGCGTGGCACTGGCGGGGGACACCCTCTCCCCGTGTCCGTCAAGGTTACGGTGGCCCTGAACTTTTATGCAACGGGGTCATTCCAGGCACCGAGTGGGGACCTGTCCGGCATATCGCAGACATCGGTGCATCGGTGCATCCGGGCAGTGACAGATGCCCTTTATGCCATGGCGCACCGCTACATCCGCTTCCCCGTGGACCGGGCCAGCCAAGATGCCCGGGCCGTGGGCTTCTCTGCCATTGCCGGGTTCCCCATGGTCCAGGGCGCGATCGATGGGATGCACGTCGCCGTGCGGCCACCTGCAGATAACAGGGCCGTGTTCACTAATAGGAAGGGGACCTATTCGATGAACGTACAGGTGGTCTGCGACCACCGCATGATGATCCTGCACGTCTGCGCCCGTTACCCAGGCAGTGTACACGACTCATTCGTGTTGTCGCGGTCATCCATCCCCGGCATGTACGAGGGACGCCATCCCCGGCTGAGGGGCTGGTTGCTGGGCGACAGGGGCTACCCATTGCGATCGTGGCTGATGACGCCTATACGGAGGCCACGCAATGAGGCGGAGAACCGCTACAATGATGCCCATGTAGCGACAAGGGGAGTGATCGAGAGGTGCTTTGGCGTGCTGAAGATGCGTTTCAGGTGCCTGGACCTCTCTGGGGGCGCCCTCCAGTATCGGTCAGATAGGGTCGGCCGCATCATTGTGGTGTGCTGCGTCCTGCACAACATAGCCCAGCAGAGGGGCGATGTGCCGCAGGCAGAGGAGGGCGGAGTGGAGGAGCAGCAGGAAGAGGCCCAGTCCTCCCCAGATGAGGGGGATGGGGGCAATGGTCAGGGCAGACGGGGTAGACACAGACGGGTGGCTGTCCACCGTTACCGGCTGGCCCAGCGGGCACGGGACAGACTGATAGACGCCCGCTTCACTGACTAGATGGGCGTGGGAATCGGGTAGTATGGCCACAGACCGCACACCATGACAACAGCCGACCACCCACACCCCCCACCCATCCATCCACCCAGCACCATCACCCCCCTCCCCAACCCCACACACCCCACCCGCATGCACACCACCCCCCCACTCCCAATTGCCGATCCACCGGCGGCACAACGGGCCGGGCTCACCCAGTTGCGGGTGGACGCGTGTCTATCGCAGGCCATGGAGAATGATGACAGCCCGCCTCCGATGAGCTCCTGGCTCTACATCGTTGGACTATGTCTGACCCATGGCCACAGTACCACCATCCACCCGGACCATCCCTGCATGCGGCTGTGATACTGCAGCGCACGGTCCCGTCCTCTGCCCGGGGGATGTTGATGGCGGCCCAGGGGGAAGGGGGCAGACTCACCTGGGGCTGAGGTAAGACCACCCCTCACACACACACTTGCGCTCAACGTACATGACACCCCCGCACACTTTGGACAGAGCATAAAGGCAGCTTCGGTAGGTGTAACATTGACTTTAATAACCAAAGGAGTTCATGCACGTGCCCTAGCGCCTAAAACTCATCTGTGCCCTGCACCCGTGCCAACTTACTCAGTGTCTAATTGTTTGGCCTTACGGGCCCTTTGACTACGTCTACGTGGTTCCCCAGACGGTACAGCAGAACTGGAGGTGGACTCCTGTGATTCCTGCCCTCTGACACGGGATCCCTTTGGCGGCCGTTTCCTGGGGCGTCCTGGCCTAGATGGGCCAGGCTGCGGCCCGGGCGACTGGGATGGCGAGCTGCCAGCCTGTCCTGCCCGTTGCCCACCCGATGCACCTGGGACGGAAGGGGGGGGAGTCCGAGGTGTCGCGGTGTACCGGGACCTCCCCTACAGAGGGAGCCGGGATGGACCACACCACCTCCTCCTCCCTCGGGGTGCCCGATGGCCCCCAGGCCTCTACATGGGTGGGGGATGCGAACGGACTGGCCATCCGACGCGCCCCCGACATCTGGCGCTGCCAGTCCTGGAGGCCCGTGCTGGTATCGACAGGGGTCTGCAGGTTTGCAGCCATGGAGCCCAGGGGGTTGTCGAACCCTGTCTGCGACAGTGCGACGCCAGCTCGCACATGGCCACTGGCGCCGATGCCCTCAGCGATGGCCTGCTGAGACTGGGCCATGGCCTGCAGAGACTGGGCCATGGCCTGCAGAGACTGGGCTATGGCCTGCTGAGACTGGGCCATGGCCTGCTGAGACTGGGCTATGGCGTTGAGCGCCTCTGCCATCTGGCGCTGGCACTGGCTCATGGCCTCCTGTGAGAGGGCAGCCATTTCCTGGGCCACAGACGCCGCCTGCACGGAAGGCCCCAGGCCTCGCAAACCGTTCCCCATGTCTGACACCGTCGCACCCATTGCCTCCACCGCGGACGCCACCCGTGCGGTGTCAGCCTGGGTGGCACGCATGACCGGGACCACTCCCAGCTCCTGGACGCGGGTGGACTCCTCCACCTGCGACCGCAGCCGCCGCAAGCCACCCGTCACCCTATTCGCTCGTCTCCGTGTCGGTGGTTGCATCGGATCTATGTGTGGGTGTGGTAACTGCAGGAACCCGGGATCCATCTGGGCGGCAGATGTTCGCTTGGCCTGGGCTGCCCTCCGACCGCCCGGTCCCTCTGCTGCTCCTACCTCCACCTGCTGTACCGGGACGGCTGTGTTGTGCGCACCAGTGAGTGTACCAGACGCCTCATCACTAAAGTGCCCAACCGTGGTGAGTGTTTCTGCGATGGTGGAGGGTGTTGGTGACAGCAGTGGCGTTGTGTCGTGCTCTTCGTCCCACTCTGAGTCCATGGCACTTTGGGGTGGGGGTTCGTCTCCACCCATCCACTCTGAGTCACTGTCCGGTATTTCGTCTTCCCGGGTAGGGGGTGTCCTGGGTAGTGCTGTCCCGGGTAGTGCTGTCCCGGGTAGGGGTGTCCTGGGTAGTGGTGTCCCGGGTAGTGCTGTCCCGGGTAGGGGTGTCCTGGGTAGTGGTGTCCCGGGTAGGGGTGTCCTGGATAGTGGTGTCCTGGGTAGTGGTGTCCTGGCTCGGATGTGACGGGGGCCTGTGGCTGCCCCCCTCATCGCTGGGTGGTCGCTCCCGCACGTGACGGGGGTGTCGTCTCCCTGTTGCTCCAGGTCTCTCCGTCTCCCGTGGTCTCCGAGGGGCATCCTGCGGGCGTCGCATGCTGGAGGGTTCGGGTCTCTCCGTCTCCCGTGGTCTCCGAGGGGCATCCTGCGGGCGTCGCATGCTGGAGGGTTCGGGTCTCTCCGTCTCCCGTGGTCTCCGAGGGGCATCCTGCGGGCGGTCTGCATCTGCGGGGATGGGTGCCTGGACGTTTGGTCCTGCGATACACAATGAAGCATGCATGGTTAGACATCAGGCAGTGATCAGGTGATACGGGAGAGGGGGATATAGGGGAGGGGGGATATGGGGACGGGCTGTTGGTGGCTCACTTGCTCGTGGGGCCCCGACCTCTGCATCAGCAACCTCCCGGTCGTCAGGTCCGCCAGCCAGTTCCAGGGCCCTTTCCTCGTGTACGGTCAGTGGCCTCTCATCAGCGGGCCCTCCTCCAGTCCTCACATGCTCCCTATTGTTGTGTGCGCGCTTCTCCTGGGGGGGGGGGGGGGGGGGGGTGGTGGCAGGGGTAAAAGGCAACAGTGTTAGGCAGGTATATGAATGCACGCCATCGGTTGCGCGTGCATTGCAGAGGTTAAGGTTAGGGCTGGATTCACTTGGGGATATGGGGGAGGGGGGATATGGGGGAGGGGGGATATGGGGGATATGGGGGAGGGGGGATATGGGGGATATGGGGGAGGGGGGATATGGGGGATATGGGGGAGGGGGGATATGGGGGAGGGGGGAATATGGGGGATATGTGGGAGGGGGGATATGGGGGAGGGGGGATATGGGGGAGGGGGGGATATGGGGGAGGGGGGATATGGGGGATATGGGGGAGGGGGGATATGGGGGAGGGTGGATATGTGGGAGGGGGGGATATGGGGGAGGGGGGATATGGGGGAGGGGGGATATGGGGATATGGGGGAGGGGGGAATATGGGGGATATGGGGGAGGGGGGGATATGGGGGAGGGTGGATATGTGGGAGGGGGGGATATGGGGGAGGGGGGATATGGGGGAGGGGGGATATGGGGATATGGGGGAGGGGGGAATATGGGGGATATGGGGGAGGGGGGGATATGGGGGAGGGGGGAATATGGGGGATATGGGGGAGGGGGGATATGGGGGATATGGGGGAGGGGGGGATTTGGGGGAGAGGGGATATGGGGGATATGGGGGACGCTCACCCTGCCTGCTCTGACGAGGTCGTTCACCTTCTTGTGGCACTGGGTGCCTGTCCGTGGTGTCAGGGCCACAGCGGTGACGGCCTCTGCCACCTCCCTCCACAGACGCCGGCTGTGGCGTGGGGCAACTCTGCGGCCGTGCCCGGGATACAGGGCGTCCCTCCTCTGCTCCACCGCATCCAGGAGCGCCTCCACATCGCGTGACTCGAACCTCGGGGCTGAGCGACGGCCAGCCATCAAGTCGGGTGTTGCGGTCGGCTGTTCCGGTCGGGTGGGGGGGGAGCTGCGCGGCCTTATGAGCCGTCACGCCGTGCAGCGCGTATGACGCTGCACGGCGTGAACCACTGCGCAAGCGCGGATCCCGTTACGTCGCTGCTAGCCCATTTCGGGCCGCAGACTATCGGCCCATTTTTATGACGTGACGCAAGTGGGATTTGCGCCGTTTTTTGCGCCGATCGGCGGAGTTTCCGCCGATAACGGAGAATTTCGCCCCAGGTGAGGGAATTTCCATTGCTCCCGACACAGGGGATACAGGACAGGGTGCTTTCAGGGGTGTGGGTCGGAGAGGGCAAGGTGTCAGAGATTTACCGAGAGATGAGGGAAGAGGGGGAGGAGTCGGTGGGCGAACTAAAAGGAAAGTGGGAAGAAGAACTAGGGGAGGAGATAGAGGAGGGTATGTGGGCTGATGCCCTAAGCAGGGTAAATTCCTCTTCCTCATGCGCCAGGCTTAGCCTGATTCAATTTAAGGTGCTACATAGAGCACACATAACGGGAGCAAGATTGAGCAGGTTCTTTGGAGTGGAGGACAAATGTGGGAGGTGTGGCGGGAGCCCGGCAAACCACGCACATATGTTTTGGGCATGCCCGGCACTGGAAGGGTATTGGAAGGGAGTGACGGGAGTGATTTCGCGGGTGGTGAAGGCCCGGGTCAAACCAGGCTGGGGGTTAGCTCTATTTGGAGTTGCGGAAGAGCCGGGAGTGCAGGAGGCGAAAGAGGCCGACGTTGTGGCCTTTGCGTCCCTAGTAGCCCGGCGCAGGATCCTACTCATGTGGAAGGAGGCGAAACCCCCCGGACTGGAGGCCTGGGTAAATGATATGGCGGGGTTCATTAAACTGGAGCAGATAAAGTTTGCCCTGAGAGGATCGGCTCAAGGGTTCACCAGGCGGGTGGCAGCCATTTCTCGACTACCTAGGGGAACGTTAGAGGGAAGACAGATGACCAGCAGCAGCAACCCAGGGGGAGGGGGGGGGGGAGGGGGGGTTTAGTTTAGGTCAAAGATAAAGGGGTTTTGTTACTTGTTTATTGTTTAAAATTTCTGTATTGTTATTGTTGCGTTTGCTTTGTAAGAGGGGAAAAATTGTTGTTTGGGAAAAAATTTTCAATAAAACATTTATAAAAAAAAAAAAAAAAAAAAAAAAAAAATAAATCCTATCTCTCAGAATCCTTTCCAATATTTTGCTCACCACAGACGTAAGACTGATGGGTCTGTAATTCCCAGGGATTTCCTATTCCCTTTCTTGAACAGGGGAACAACATTCGCCTCCCTCCAATCATCCAGTACTACTCCAGTGGAGAGTGAGGACACAAAGATCATCACCAACGGTGCAGCAATCTCCTCCCTCGCTTCCCGTAGTAACCTTGGGTATATCCCGTCAGGCCCAGGGGACTTATCTATCCTGATGCTTTACAAAATTTCCAGCACATCCTCCTTCTTAATATCAACCTGTTTGAGTCTATTAACCTGGTTCATGCTGTTCTCATGGGCAACAATGTCCCTCTCTCTAGTGAATACTGAAGTAAAGTATTCATTTAGGGCCTCCCCATCTCCTCAGACTCTAGGCACAAGTTCCCTCCACTATCCCTGATCGGCCCTACTCTCACTCTGATCACCCTCTTATTTCTCACATAAGCGTAGAACGCCTTGGGGTTTTCCCTAATCCTTCCCGCCAGGGCTTTTTCATGCCCCCTTCTAGCTCTCCTCAGTCCATTTTTGAGTCCGTTCCTGGCTACCTTGTAACCCCCTAGAGCCGAGTCAGATCCTTGCTTCCTCAACCTTACACAAGCTTCCTTCTTCCTCTTGACTAGAAGCTCCACTTCTCTTGTCATCCAAGGCTCCTTCACCTTACCATTCCTTCCTCATCTCAGTGGGACAAAACTATCCAGCGCTCGCAGCAAGTGCTCCTTAAACAACCCCCACATTACTGTTGTGCATTTCCCCAAGAACAATTGTTCCCACTTTATGCTCCTCAGCTCCTGTCTAATAGCAGTATAATTTCTCCTCCCCCAATTAAATACCTTCCCATACTGTGTGTTCCTATCCCTCTCCATGACTACGGTAAAGGTCAAGGAGTTGTAGTCACTGTCACCGAAATGCTCTCCCACCGAGACAGCTGACACCTGGCCTGGTTCGTTGCCGAGCACCAAGTCCAATATGGCCTCCCCGCTAGTCGGCCTATCTACATATTGAGTCAGGAATCCTTCCTGTACACACCTGACAAAATCTGCTCCATCCAAACCATTTGCACTAAGGAGGTTCCAGTCAATATTAGGGAAGTTGAAGTCACCCAGACAACAGCTCTGTTACTTCTGCACTTTTCCAAGATCTGCCGCCCAATCTGTTCCTCTATCTCTCTGCTGCTATTGGGGGGTCTGTAGAAAACTCCCAATAAAGTGACTGCTCCTTTCTTGTTTCTGACTTCCACCCACACTGACTCAGTCGACAAACCCTCCTCAACTACCTCCTTTTCTGCAGCTGTGGTGCACTCCCTAATTAACAGTGCCACTCCCTCTCCTCTTTTACCTCCCTCCCTATTCTTCTGAAAACATCTAAACCCCGGAACATCTAACAACCATTCCTGCTCCTGTGAAATCCATGTCTCCGTAATGGCCACAACATCGTAGTTCCAAGTACTGATCCATGCTCTAAGTTCATCTCCCTTATCCCTGACACTCCTTGCATTGAAACAGACGCACTTTAACCCATTCCACTGAGTGCAACTTTGCCCTATCAACTGTCTATCCTTCCTCACAGACTTGCTGCATACTATTTCTGCCTGTTCAACAGCTACCCTATCCTCTGATCCATACCTCTGGTTCCCATCCCCCTGCCAAACTAGTTTAAACCCTCCCGAAGAGCTCCAGCAAACCTCCCACCCAGGATATTAGTGCCCCTCCAGTTTAGGTGCAATCCGTCCTTCATGTACAGGTCCCACCTTCCCCAGAAGATATCCCAATGATCTACATATCTGAAGCCTTCCCTCCTGAACCAGCCCTGTCGTCACGAGTTCAGCTGCACTCGCTTTCTATTCCTTGCCTCACTTGCACGTGGCACCGGTAGCAATCCTGAGATCATTACTCTGCTGGCCCTGCTCTTTAGCTTCCAACCTAACTCCCTAAAATCACTTTTTAGATCCTCATCCCTTTTCTTAGCTATGTCGTTGGTACCTATGTGCACCACGACTTCTGGCTGCTCCCTCTCCCCCTTAAGAATCCTGTAGACTCGATCCGAGACATCCCTGACTCTGGCACCTGGGAGGCAACATATCATCTGGGAGTCTCGCTCGCGACCACAGAATCTCCGATCCGTTCCCCTAACCATTGAGTCTCCTATCACTATTACTTTTCTATTTTCCCCCCTTCCCTTCTGAGACACAGAGCCAGACTCAGTGCCAGAGACCTGGCCGCTAGGGCCTTCTCCCGGTAGGTCACCCCCCAAAAGCATCCAAAACGGTATACTTGTTTTGAAGGGGAACGGCCACGAGGGATCCCTGCACTGTCTGCCTGCTCGTTTTCTTTCCCCTGACTGTAACCCAGCTATTCTTGTCCTGTACCTTGGGTGTGGCTACCTCCCTGTAACTCTTCTCTATAACCCCCTCTGCCTCCCGGATGATCCTAAGTTCATCCAGCTCCAGCTCCAGTTTCCTAACACCGGTCTCTGAGGAGCTGGAGTTGGGTGCACTTCCCGCAGGTATAGTCAGCGGGGACACCGGTGGTATCCCTCACCACCCACATCCTACAGGAGGAGCATGCAACTGGCCTAGCCTCCATCCCCTCTTACCTTACAGAATATAGCTGTGGACTAACTGGAACTCCGCCCTCCGACTCTGCTCCCAGTCAGCTGCATTCTCTGTAAACTTCCGGCTCCCATCATGCACTTTGCGGAAATGTAGGAAACAAAATGAAAGGAGCAACTTACTCCCTCCTCACCTAACTCCCTCGGTCACCAAACTCTCACTATAGCACTCAAATGCACCCAAATTCAGCACTCAGTGCAAACATCAATGTCTTCCTTTGATATCAAAATTGACAGGTCCTTCAAAAACCTAACTACCCACGATGTTGGTGACATCACAAGAATTAAAACTTGAGGAGGGGCAGCACGGTGGCGCAGTGGTTAGCACTGCTGCCTCACGGCGCCGAGGTCCCGGGTTCGATCCCGGCTCTGGGTCACTGTCCGTGTGGAGTTTGCACGTTCTCCCCGTGTCTGCGTGGGTCTCACCCCCACAACCCAAAGATGTGCAGGGGAGGTGGATTGGCCCGCGCTAAATTGCCCCTTAATTGGAAAAAAATTAATTGGGTACTCTAAATTTTTTTTTTTTTAAGAATTCAAACTTGAGTGGATGAGATGAAGAGCGATAAACGTGTTGTGTACGAATACGTGACAATGCAGAAACTCACCCTTCCTTCAATACGATGGGCTGTTCAATGCTCTTGTGACCCTTCCTTCCAGACGAAGAGATTAAATCGAGGAACTTAATCAAAAACAGATGCACAGCATTAAATGACTTGCGGCTGTTTATGTAAAGTCCCCACAACCCTCTTTCTGAGCCATTATTTAACCTGTTGCGTCACGCACCAGCCATAGCGAAACCCATTGATCTTCCCCCCGGGCCATGGTCATGACTAGCTTCTGACTTTCCCTCGATTTAAAGAAGTAAGGTTCACTATTAAAAACGGCTTTAAAATTCATCCACAGCATTGTGGTCAATTCACCAGGAAGCACAGGGTAAAGTTACCAATGCTGGCAGACAGCGGCCATGTTTTCACTGGCTGACCATAGAACATAGAACATAACAGCGCAGTACAGGCCCTTCGGCCCTCGATGTTGCGCCGACCTGTGAAACCACTCTAAAGCCCATCTACACTATTCCCTTATCGTCCATATGTCTATCCAATGACCATTTGAATGCCCTTAGTGTTGGCGAGTCCACTACTGTTGCAAGCAGGGCATTCCACGCCCTTACTACTCTCTGAGTAAAGAACCTACCTCTGACATCTGTCCTATATCTATCTCCCCGCAATTTAAAGCTATGTCCCCTCGTGCTAGACATCACCATCCGAGGAAAAAGGCTCTCACTGTCCACCCTATCCAATCCTCTGATCATCTTGTATGGCCTCAATTAAGTCACCTCTTAAACCTTCTTCTCTCTAACGAAAACAGCCTCAAGTCCCTCAGCCTTTCCTCATAAGATCTTCCCTCCATACCAGGCAATATTCTGGTAAATCTCCTCTGCACCCCTTTCCAATGCTTCCCCATCCTGCCTATAATGCGGTGACCAGAATTGCACGCAAAACTCCAAATGCGGCCGCACCAGAGTTTTGTACAGCTGCAACATGACCTCATGGCTTCGAAACTCAATCCCTCTACCAATAAAAGCTAACACCACCGTACGCCTTCTTAACAACCCTCTCAACCTGGGTGGCAACTTTCAGGGATCTATGCTACATGGACACCGAGATCTGTCTGCTCATCCACACTGCCAAGAATCTTACCATTAGCCCAGTACTCTGTCTTCCTGTTATTCCTTCCAAAATGAATCACCTCACACTTTTCTGCATTGAACTCCATTTGCCACCTCTCAGCCCAGCGCTGTAGCTTATCTATGTCCCTTTGTAACTTGTAACATCCTTCCGCACTGTCCACAACTCCACCGACTTTAGTGTCATCTGCAAATTTACTCACCCATCCTTCTACGCCCTCCTCCAGGTCATTTATAAAAATGACAAACAGTAGTGGCCCCAAAACAGATCCTTATGGTACACCACTAGTAACTGGACTCCAGTCTGAACATTTCCCATCAACCACCACCCTTTGTCTTCTTCCAGCTAGCCAATTTCTGATCCAAACTGCTAAATCACCCTGAATCCCATGCCTCCGTATTTTCTGCAGTAGCCTACCGTGGGGAACCTTATCAAACGCTTTACTGAAATCCATATACACCACATCAACTGCTTTACCCTCATCTACCTGTTTGGTCACCTTCACAAAGAACTCAATAAGGTTTGTGAGGCACGACCTACCCTTCACAAAACCGTGTTGACTATCTCTAATCAAATTATTCCTTTCCAGGTGATTATACATCCTATCTCTTATAAACCTTTCCAAGGTTTTGCCCACAACAGAAGTAAGGCTCACTGGTCTATAGTTACCGGGGTTGTTTCTACTCCCCTTTTTGAACAAGGGGACAACATTTGCTATCCTCCAGTCTTCTGGCACTATTCCTGTAGTCAAAGATGACTTAAAGATCAAAGCCAAAGGCTCAGCAATCTCCTCCCTAGCTTCCCAGAGAATCCTAGCATAAATCCCATCCGGTCCAGGGGACTTATCTATTTTCACACTTTCCAGAATTGCTAACACCTCCTCCTTATGAACCTCAAGCCCTTCTCGTCTAGTAGCCTGAATCTCAGTATTCTCCTCGACAACATTGTCTTTTTCCTGTGTAAATACTGACAAAAAATATTCATTTCGCACCTCTCCTATCTCCTCGGACTCCAAGCACAACTTCCCACTACTGTCCTTGACTGGCCCTACTCTTACCCTAGTCATTCTTTTATTCCTGACATATCTATAGAAAGCTTTAGGGTTATCCTTGATCCTTCCTGCCAAAGACTTCGTATGTACCCTCCTGGCTCTTCTTAGCTCTCTCTTTAGGTCCTTCCTAGCTAACTTGTAACTCTCGAGCGCCCTAACTGAACCTTCATGTCTCATCTTTACATAAGCCTCCTTCTTCCTCTTGACAAGTCTTTCGACTGCTTTAGTAAACCACGGTTCCCTTGCTCGACCACTTCCTCCCTGCCTGACAGGTACATACCTATCAAGGACACGCAGTAGCTGTTCCTTGAACAAGCTGCACATTTCCATTATGCCCATCCCCTGCAGTTTTCCTCTCCATCCGATGCATCCTAAGTCTTGCCTCATCGCATCATAATTGCCTTTCCCCCAGATATAACTCTTGCCCTGCGGTATATACCTATCCCTTTCCATCACTAAAGTAAACGTAATCGAATTGTGGTCACTATCACCAAAGTGCTCACCTACCTCCAAATCTAACACCTGTCCTGGTTCATTACCCTGTACCAAATCCAATACGGCCTTGCCTCTCGTTGACCTATCTACATACTGTGTCAGGAAACCCTCCTGCACACATTGGACAAAAACGGACCCATCTAAAGTACTCGAACTATCGCGTTTCCAGTCAATATTTGGAAAGTTAAAGTCCCCCATAACAACTACCCTGTTGCTTTCGCTCCTATCCTGAATCATCTTTTGCAATCCTTTCCTCTCCCATTCTTGTTTCTGATCGCTGGGACGTTCTGGTCTGGGACGTTCGCAGGCCAAAGGCAGATAGAGGAGATCCAGCCTGGATTCTGCCTTCTTCAGGAAACACATGTTAAGTAATGGGCTGAAACATTCCAATTAGTTGTCTCATTTATGTTAAGTATCCAATAATTGACACTGCTACGTAAAGGGGCTTCAGGTGGCCATTGCGTCAGGTGATGTGATGATAAGAGTTTTGTGCAGTAAAATAAAGGTGTTTTGAAAAGGAGCAGAACCTTTGACTCTTTATACACAGCAGCTAAACGTCTAACACACAAACTCAATCCCAAACATAAACCCAAACCCTCAACACAAGCTCCTGAAAACTTAAGGACAATCACAAACTCAAATCCCAATCACAAATCAGTACACCATCCCAAAACACAAAGCCCAAATATACACACAAACCATCTACAGCAGTCCAACTAAAAACAGCTCACTGCTGAAAAATATTATCCCCCGTTCACCATTCGGATGAATGTGTGAATTGCAGTAAAAAGAAAGATTTGCATTTATATAGCGCCTTCCACGATCTCAATGCATCTTGCGGCCAATGAAGCACTTTTGAAAGTGTAGTCACTGTCATAATGTAGCAAATGCTGTAGCCAATTTGCACCAAGGAAGGTCCCACAGCCAGCAATGAGATAGATGACCAGGGAATCGCTTGCCAAAGGTAAATATTGATTGGGGCACAGAAGGGAACTTCCTGAACTCTCTGAAATAGCAGAATCGGATCCTCCATGTTCTCCGAGGGCCTCAACTTAACATCTTATCCAGAAAGTCTTTAGTGTCCCGATGAACTCTTTCTTTTCCCACCGTATGGGGAAAACGAGGGAATGCTCACCAACAAAAGATACCTACATTTCTTACAGCTTCTGTGTATTTCTGTTCATTAAAGTGGTCGTAGAAAGTGGCCATGTAGGATTCTTTGAAGCTTGCCTACAGATAAAATTTAAAAAAGTAAATTATCTTTAAAGAACTGGGATTGAAGTTTTCATTAACATATCCCTAATTACCCATGGGAGCTGCTGAGGGGGACCGTACAGAATCAGAACTCTTTCCTGCAGTCACATAACCCTTTGTCTTTGTTATAACCTGTCTGCTTACCACTGGCTGGGACTAATGGCAATCCCACAACCTTTGGGAGTATGAGCTTCCCCAATGAGGGGGGGGCGGAGAAATCCTTAGCAGGCTCCCTGTATAAATAAAGCTGATCAGTACGGAACCAGTTAGAGGAGAGTGAGCAGCAAGGGAGTTGTTGGTGCTGTTGTGTATATATGTTATTGTAAATAAATGTTATTTCTTTCTATCCTTCAACTCGTGCTGGATTCTTCGTGGCCCTCACAAAAGTCTTGTTGCAATATAAACATGTGCACTTTTATGGACAGTCTTTACCAGTACCAGAAAATTGGACTTTCACTATCAGATAATTAATTAACTTGTCAGCTTGATGCGCTGTTCAGAAATCATTCAGCAGATTTACTACAGGATGTTTATTGTCTTTTTATCACAAACCATGGGAGTGATTTAACGGAAAAAAATGTGGTTGGAGCAGGAATATCTGTGAGCTTCCCTACACTCATCCCGGCGAGGCCGCCTCCGCACTAAACCGTTAAGCGGACCAGTAACGAGGCCCCACGGGCTTCTCGTCGCAAATCATGGTCCCCACCGGCTGATTCGCCAGGACCGCACTCGCCAACCCCCCGCTAACAAGGGAAAGCGGCACTTAAACCCCCCGCCCCCCCCCCCCACTCCCCAGCCCCCCGCTAGCCAGCCCCACTCAGATCGCAGCCGTGGCGACCAGCCCCAGAGTTCGGGGTGCCGACCCGGGCAGACTACTGGGAGCAGTCGAGGCCAGACCAGATGCCTGTTCCCCCGAGGGTCTTGGAGAGTCAGCCAAAGGGCAGCCATTGCCTCCTGAGAGGAAGTGGCAACGAACGACAGCTCGGGGGCGACACCAGGAAAACTAGAACCCAGCTCGGTAAGAGGGTCAACGACCACCCCCGGGCCACTCGGATTCGCCAATCCTCCCATACTCCCCATCGCGCCCCCCCCCCCCCCCCCCCCCCACCCCACCCCCCCGCCACACCTGCGGTGATCCACGTGTGCGGCTAACGATGACCCCTCTGTGACCCGCAGGAGTGGCTGGCCCACAATCAAGGGGAGGGGGCCCAGATGGGCAGCGGGGTGCTGGACCATGAGTAACGGGCCCTGGAGGTCAGGGGGTTGAGTTGTTATTGCCATACTGACTGACCCATCCCTCCACTGACCACATGTCCATTCTCCACAGGACCTGCAGTTAACGGCGCCGGCCCAGCTTGGGGCGGGGGGCGCTCTCCCTCCCCTGCTTCTTAAGAGAACACCTCACGCCACAGCTGTCATCCCCTCCCCCATCAGCGCAGATACACACACCTCGGTGGGACATGTTAGTGAACAGGCTTCCGGGACACAATCTGGTGAGCACCACACTGCTGCTGATGTACATCAGCTGGAGGCAGGAAACCCCCCCAGGCCAGACAGCAGTGGGAGAGCTGCTATATTCCAGGACCCAGCTGAGTCCCAGTCTGATGCTGAGCCTCTGGATTACCCGGAGCTGAATGAGGCGATAGGTCAGCAACACTCCAGCAGATTCACAGCTGATTAGAGTAATCCCAGAGGCTACGGGCGCTGGGGATGTCACCGGCAAGGAGTGGCACCGAGGCCAACACTGCCAGGGTGGCGACCGCAGTGGAGAGTCTGGTGCGCGACATCGGCACCATGAGTGAGGTGTCCAAGGCGTTGCGCTGTCAAGTGGGCCGGGTCCCTCTGGCCCCAGAGCACCAAGAAGGACGCCCGTCAAGGACTTCGAAGGCCACGGGACGTGGTAGCAGCCGGCTGCCTCCAGCTCCGATCTGCATCCTGGGGAAATAAGAGCTATGGAGAGAGAGCGGGAAAATGGAGTTGAAATCAGCCATGATTGAATGGTGGAGTGGACTCGATGGGCCGAATGGCCTTACTTCCACTCCTATGTCTTATGGTCTTATGGACACACCGGAAGCAGCGGAACGCTAAGCTCGTCGAGGATGACGGGGAGAAGGATGGGCGGAGGGTCTGGGAGGGGTGGGGAGGGTGGGGGGCGACACTATCGGGAGAGTGGGACAGTTGGGGACACACATATGTACCCTCTGGCACTTTCCTGCGCAATGCTGGCCGGGCGCCAATCCCAAGCCCCACCCCCTGGATATGGGGGTTCAGCACCCCCCCCCATAGGCAGAGGTCAGACTCTAGTATAGGTGGAGGAGCACCAGTGCCCAGCAGGGGGGGGGGGGGGGGGGGGTTATCATCACCCCCCCCCCCCCCCCCACCCCCCCCCCCCCCCCCCCCCCCCCCGACAGTGACCCACTGACGGTGCCGATACAGTCCCATCACCCTGGGGTGAGGTTACACAGACCCTGGGAGGGTGGTAACTCAGCGGGGTGGGGGCGATAGCGAAGGGGGTGGGAGGGGGAATGACCGACAAGGCAGTATGTTCAGGGAGTGGGACCCCTTCCTGTTGACGTCGGGCACTCCCAGATGGCCCGGTGGACACAAGGTGACATCCAGGTAGTCTATCAGCCCCTGGACCAGGGGCATCCCGGCGATGGTGGAGAAACCCGCTGCCCAGGCATCTTGTTGGGCCTGGTCCAGGTCAAAGTTCATTTGTTCATTACCCAGGCAAACAGGCCACCCGTGACTTCCCGGATGAACTTATGGGCTGTAACTTGTGAGAAGCTGCACAAGGGCCCGCTCGAGACCTGGAATGATCCTGAGGGGCATTTGTTCAGGGCTGCAGTGACCTTCACGGCCACTGGGGGCAGGTGTCCTCCTCCTCCACGCGGTGCCAAATCCGCACGGACATGGCACAGGTACTGTCCTATCCCCTTGTTGAGGCGGAGCCTCCTGTGGAACGCGCTGTCTGCCTTCTGTTCGAAAGACCAGCGATGCCTGTACACCCTGCGCCATTACGGGCCTCCCCCTCTGGGTCCAACCCTGGCCGGATTGGCAGCAGGGTCCTCAGGGTGTGGGGTGGAGCCCTGCACAGGGGCTGCCACCTCCAGCCTCTGACGATGCTGATCCGCAGCGTTCTCTGGCGTCTGACCGCCTGGCCTGCCAGCAGCTCCGTGAGGGCAAGTTCCGCAGGGTCCAAGGTATCGTCCATTCCGTTGCATATCGAAAAGGAATTGGAGAGACGAACAACCAGTGGTGTCTCCCACCCCAGAGGCCCAGGGTGGGTAAGGGTAGTGGTGTCTCCCACCCCAGAGGCCCAGGGTGGGTAAGGGTAGCAGGTGTCCTTCCCTAAAGAACATTAGTGAATTTGGCTTTGATCTTTAAGTCATCTTTGTCTACAGGGATTGTGCCAGAAGACTGGAGGATAGCAAATGTGGTCCCCTTGTTCAAGAAGGGGAGTAGAGACAACCCCGGTAACTATAGACCAGTGAGCCTTACTTCTGTTGTGGGTAAAATCTTGGAAAGGTTTATAAGAGATAGGATGTATAATCATCTGGAAAGGAATAATTAGATTATAGATAGTCAACACGGTTTTGTGAAGGGTAGGTCGTGCCTCACAAACCTTATTGAGTTCTTCGAGAAGGTGACCAAACAGGTGGATGAGGGTAAAGCAGTTGATGTGGTGTATATGGATTTCAGTAAAGCGTTTGATAAGGTTCCCCACGGTAGGCTACTGCAGAAAATACGGAGGCATGGGATTCAGGGTGATTTAGCAGTTTGGATCAGAAATTGGCTAGCTGGAAGAAGACAAAGGGTGGTGGTTGATGGGAAATGTTCAGACTGGAGTCCAGTTACTAGTGGTGTACCACAAGGATCTGTTTTGGGGCCACTACTGTTTGTCATTTTTATCAATAATCTGGAGGAGGGCGTAGAAGGATGGGTGAGTAAATTTGCAGATGACACTAAAGTCGGTGGAGTTGTGGACAGTGCGGAAGGATGTTACAAGTTACAGAGGGACATAGATAAGCTGCAGCGCTGGGCTGGGAGGTGGCAAATGGAGTTTAATGCAGAAAAGTGTGAGGTGATTCATTTTGGAAGGAATAACAGGAAGACAGAGTACTGGGCTAATGGTAAGATTCTTGGCAGTGTGGATGAGCAGAGAGATCTCGGTCTCCATGTACATAGATCCCAGAAAGTTGCCACCCAGGTTGAGAGGGTTGTTAAGAAGGCGTACGGTGTGTTAGCTTTTATTGGTAGAGGGATTGAGTTTCGGAGCCATGAGGTCATGTTGCAGCTGTACAAAACTCTGGTGCGGCCGCATTTGGAGTATTGCGTGCAATTCTGGTCGCCGCATTATAGGAAGGATGTGGAAGCATTGGAAAGGGTGCAGAGGAGATTTACCAGAATGTTGCCTGGTATGGAGGGAAGATCTTATGAGGAAAGGCTGAATGACTTGAGGCTGTTTTCATTAGAGAGAAGAAGGTTAAGAGGTGATTTAATTGAGGCATACAAGATGATCAGAGGATTGGATAGGGTGGACAGTGAGAGCCTTTTTCCTCGGATGGTGATGTCTAGCACGAGGGGACATAGCTTTAAATTAAGGGGAGATAGATATAGGACAGATGTCAGAGGTACGTTCTTTACTCAGAGAGTAGTAAGGGCATGGAATGCCCTGCCTGCAACAGTAGTGGACTCGCCAACACTAAGGGCATTCAAATGGTCATTGGATAAACATATGGATGATAAGGGAATAGTGTAGATGGGCTTTAGAGTGGTTTCACAGGTCAGTGCAACATCGAGGGCCGAAGGGCCTGTACTGCGCTGTAATGTTCTATGTTCTATGTTTGGGGAAATAAAATGAATTTATTAAAAGAGGGTTAGAGGTAATGCTTTGGAATTAGAGTAAAGAACACATGCTCGCTAAATGCTTACAGAGCCGGTGAACCTTACACACCCGATGTCAGCAGAACTCCCAGTAAGGCCTTGGGAACCCACTTTGTTTACTGTTCCAGGGACAGGCAGTAAAATAAAATAGATTAACTTCAGTGTCTGTGTAGGATAAGGAGAAGACAAATAGTAAGTAGCTGGGAGTGTAATGTTTGTATGTAGACAAGGAATTTAAACAATGTTCTGTGTATATGACCAACAACGTATAAATTAGGTGAAACTTTGTGATTTGGCAGAGTGCTGTATTCGGGATCTCTAAGACAATACTCTCCCAGCATGCTTGAATAAACCATCGTGACCTGTACCTGAGTCTCTATAATTAGTTTGTAGAGGTCCCCCACAACATTTATGTTTCACAGGCACCGGACAGCTTTGTGGTCACATTTACTGAGACCGGGGTATTTCCAGCGTCCCGTTGCATAACCAGTACACCATCTTATCCCCTCCACTGACTTACACACCCACCAAACACACATCCCTATTGTGAGTATGGGTTTGGTTAATTGCCCAGTAGAGGATCTTGGACTGTTACATACGGTCTAGTTTGAGTACAGTGAGAGCAAATCAGAGAACTTACAGACTTAGATTTGGATAAGCTACCCAAAGTCTGGATGGTCTTGGATACCAAGGTCAGAGTTCGTGCTGTTAACGGGTCCTAGAGGAAAAGAAGAAATCATTAAGAACGGATCAATATTTCCAATTTCCAAGAGGCAGAAGCCAGAGCAGTAATTCCAAAATCCCGTAACTAGGACCCAAGCCCTATGCTCATCGTGCAAGCTTGATGTTGAAAGAGCGGCAGCAAAGATATTCTGTGGGATAATGGCTACCCTGATTGCAGTGATATGCATCGCTGTATATACACAAAGGGTTAATGTAAATACACTACAACTAAGTAACCACTAGAGGGGGCACCAGAGATGTCATGACATGCAGACACGCAGCCAATGGGTCATCAGAACAGGACACAACCAATGGGTAATCAGGACACCCAGAGGTGGCATTACCACAAGGGGGCACTACACGACCGCTATAAAAAGGACAAGGCACGCAGGCTCTGCCTCTTCCACCGGCAGAAACCAAGAGAGCAAGACAGGGTTGATTATCAGCAACATCACACCCTAGCACGTGGTCGAGAGCAAGCTTGTATAGTTAGCAGAATAGACTGAGTTACTAGAGGCAGATTAGTAGAGTGTCGAACTCATTTAAGAGCATTGTTAATCGTTCAATAAATACGTTAAACTTATCTCCGAGTTTGGAGCATCTTTCAGCAGAGCCGACACCAAGTGGCAGCTTCACAACATGGTACAGGAATGACTGCTCAATCTCCCTAGTTCCACTCAGCAAGGTTAGAGACAACCAGCAACCGAATCCAGGCACGATGGACAAGATTCAGGCTCCTCATCAACTCAGGCCACCGGTAATCTTAGTGCCAGCTGGCGTTCGCTCAAACAAAAATTCCAACTATACGTGGAAGCATCCGACCTGAATGGCGTGACCGATGCTATGAAGATAGCTCTTCTACTCACTATTGCGGGTGAACATGCGATAGAGATCTTCAACTCGTTTCAATCCTCAGAAGAGCAGGACAAAACAAAATACCAGACCCTCCTGGACAAATTCGACAGCCACTGCGAGATGGACACGAAGAAATCGGTAAAAATGGTGCGAATACTCACCATGAGGCAGAGGTAGGGTTGAAACAGAAGAAGACGGCAGTTTTGAATGGCAGCCATCTTGCGCTTGTGCAGTCTGACCTGTCTGCACATGCGCACTTCCCTAAAAGACGCAAACCGGTGTTTTGCACGCAAACCCCACGCACACACGGGGAGGACGTGCAGACTCCGCACAGAGAGTGACCCAAGCCGGAATCGAACCTGGGACCCTGGAGTTGCGAAAAGAATGCACAGTACAGAACCTCGGCGTGCGCATGATGCCACGAGCGTCATGACGTCAGAGGCCCCGGACCACGCCCACTTAAAGGGGAAATGTCCGAAAATTTAAAAGAAGAGTTTTAAAGCCACAAAACACAATTCTTTCACCTCGAAAGACAGAACAATGCCTGAACTTCTACCAGACGTTGAAAATAACCTCGGCAGCACCCTGGAACAAGGAGTTAGCACCACTCGAAGTGAGGAATTATCATAGAATTTACAGTGCAGAAGGAGGCCATTCGGCCCATCGAGTCGGCACCGGCTCTTGGAAAGAGCACCCTACCCAAGGTCAACACCTCCCCCCTATTCCCATAACCCAGTAACCCCACCCAACCCAACACGAAGAGCAATTCTTTGGACACTAAGGGCAATTTATCATGGCCAATCTACCTAACCTGCACATCTTTGGACTGTGGGAGGAAGCCGGAGCACCCGGAGGAAACCCACGCACACACGGGGAGAACGTGCAGACTCCGAACAGACAGTGACCCAAGCCGGAATCGAACCTGGGACCCTGGAGCTGTGAAGCAATTGCGCTAACCACAATGCTACCGTGCTGCCCACACAATGACAAATCAAGAAACCAATGATGATTCAAGTGAACCAGAAATGACTCCAGACGAGAAGCACCAAGGAGTCAAAGAGGAATCACATCAACCACAAAGGAGTGATGACCAAGATCAGTGCAACACCCGGTCATTCTCACAATCCTCAAGAAGAAACGCTCAATGAAGCATCAGATACCACAAAGGACACTGACACCAGTAACTTTGAGAATGACTCGAATTATCCACACGGAACCGTCATTGAGCACGACAAAAACAACAACAATAAAACAACAACTTGTACGACACGGTACAACTCTGTACATGAGGGACAATGTAACAGCACAGCTCAGAACAATGGCCAGAGTGCAGACATACCACGGCACGACACCGAATCTCACCAGCTCACGTTTGCTCCACTACAAACAAGCAAACCAGCTTTCAACAAAGATGCCAGACAGAATCGCTACCGCAAGCATCGAAGAAAAAAGGCTAAATCAGACAACGAAGCGATTGGACCATTCGAACACCTCATGGTGACTTCTTGGTCACTTAACCACAAGAACACTGACGACGTTCACAAAGAAATGGCAACATCAACATCACCACTTCAACAACAGAAGAAGAAAGCAACTCAACCGTACAAATTCATCAGATTGGACTCATAGATATTAATTGGTATTGTATAATCATCAATATCATCACAACTTGTACATGTCATCATTCAGCTACCTGTTTTCTACAATTTTCTTTAACAAAGTACAGAAAATATGTCACACGAAAAAAGGGGGGCTGTAGTGTATCACTGTAAATACACAAGGGGTTAATGTAAATACACTACAACTAAGTAACCACTAGAGGGAGCACCAGAGATGTCATGACAGCAGACACGCAACCAATGGGTCATTAGAACAGGACACAACCAATGGGTAATCAGGACACCCAGAGGTGGCATTACCACAAGGGGGCACGACACGACCGCTATAAAAAGGACAAGGCACACGGGTTCTGCCTCTTCCACCGCCAGAAACCAAGAGAGTGGGACAGGGTTGATTATCAGCAACATCACACCCTAGCACGTGGTCGAGAGCAAGCTTGTATAGTTAGCAGAGTAGACTGAGTTACTAGAGGCAGATTAGTAGAGTGTCGAACTCATTTAGGAGCATTGCTAATCGTTCAATAAATACGTTAAACTTATCTCCGAGTTTGGAGCATCTTTCAACAAAGCCTACATCAAGTAGCAGCTTCTGTTACCCGAAGTAACATAACACAACACTGATGACATTATTGCCTGCTGTATATCGCGCAAAGCCATGAATGGACCTAATGCCGCTCTTTCTGATCTGAATGGTGCCCAGCCTATCTCAGATTACCTTGGATGGGTAAGGTGTCTCAAAGGTTTGGTCAACAGGTAAAGCTAGGGGGGGGGCGACACGGTGACGCAGTGGGTTAGCCCTGCTGCCTTAAGGCACCGAGGTCCCAGGTTCGATCCCGGCGCTGGGTCACTGTCCGTGTGGAGTGTGCACATTCTCCCCGTGTCTGCGTGGGTCTCACCCCCACAACCCAACGATGTGCAGGGTAGGCGGATTGGCCACGCTCATCCAGCTGTGCTGGCAGAACTCAGAACCTGTCAAACATTAGATGTGATTCCGGCGGGCGGCACGGCGGCACAGTGGTTAGCACTGCTGCCTCACGGCGCCGAGGACCCGGGTTCGATCCCGGCTCTGGGTTACTGTCGGTGTGGAGTTTGCACATTCTCCCCGTGTCCTTCTTTGATTCAGTTGTTGGCCCCTCTGGTGTGTTTGGAGTTGGGGAAATGTGGACGGTGCGGCCCAGGCATGGTCAGTGTGGACGGTGCGGCCCAGGCATGGTCAGTGTGGACGGTGCGGCCCAGGCATGGTCAGTGTGGACGGTGCGGCCCAGGCATGGTCAGTGTGGACGGTGCGGCCCAGGCATGGTCAGTGTGGACGGTGCGGCCCAGGCATGGTCAGTGTGGACGGTGCGGCCCAGGCATGGTCAGTGTGGACGGTGCGGCCCAGGCATGGTCAGTGTGGACGGTGCGGCCCAGGCATGGTCAGTGTGGACGGTGCGGCCCAGGCATGGTCAGTGTGGACGGTGCGGCCCAGGCATGGTCAGTGTGGACGGTGCGGCCCAGGCATGGTCAGTGTGGACGGTGCGGCCCAGGCATGGTCAGTGTGGACGGTGCGGCCCAGGCATGGTCAGTGTGGACGGTGCGGCCCAGGCATGGTCAGTGTGGACGGTGCGGCCCAGGCATGGTCAGTGTGGACGGTGCGGCCCAGACAAGGTCAGTGTGGACGGTGCGGCCCAGGCATGGTCAGTGTGGACGGTGCGGCCCAGGCATGGTCAGTGTGGACGGTGCGGCCCAGGCATGGTCAGCGTGGACGGTGCGGCCCAGACATGGTCAGTGTGGACGGTGCGGCCCAGACATGGTCAGTTAATCCTCAGAGATCCGGCTTTTATGTTTATTGGACGAAGCGGATTGTGACAGTGATCACTCGATTACCTGTCTCAAGGAATGTACGGTGGACACATCATCCTGTTGTGAGGGGAAATGGGTGGAATCTCGTTGATGGCGGGTCCTAAGTGGCACCTCTGGGGTACCTGGAGATTGGGGTAGTTTGTTTTATTCAATGTATAAGAGTGATGAGAGTATCCTTGGCCTGTTGGCTGCCATTCTAGTGTGTCATTGATCCTAGTTTAGCTCGATTGAGTAAGTTAGGGCAGTAGTAAATGTGTTAATCCGGATCAAGTGGAGGGTACATTGGGCGGGGAGTAAGCCGCCCTCTCCTGAGATGCCCCCTTTCGGGGGCTTCCGAGTGGCTCTCCTTCTTGAGATCTGGTTGCCCTGGGGTGTGGTATCCTGTTGATTGTGGGGCCTGGGTGAGTATCCGAGTGCTTTGTTTCAGCGCTGTTAAAGTCTTTCTTTGGTCAGACTTGCCATCCAATCAGAACCTTTTGTCATGCAGTATAAACTGTTACTCACTTTGAAATTTGGTATTCTTGCGTCTGATGAGTGCAAGACAAAAAGGTTCAACCGCCCGTCTCTTTTTTTCAGCTACGAAGCTCAGTACTACCAAACGGCAATAACACTATAAACACAGGAAGAAGTCTCACAACACCAGGTTAAAGTCCAACAGGATTGTTTCAAATCACTAGCTTTCGGAGCGCTGCTGGATTCACCTGAGGAAGGAGCAGCGATCCGAAAGCTAGTGTTTGAAACAAACCTGTTGGTCTTTAGCCTGGTGTTGTGAGACTTCTTACTGTGCTCACCCCAGTCCAACACCGGCACCTCCACATCATGACTATAAATACAGGTCTTGTGCTAATGGCGCAAAGATCTTTGTCTTCATTCATTTGGTGTCATCAGCTTCCCCCGGGGCACTAATGTTGGCCAATCACAATGATCAATCTCTATCAATGTGTCTACAACTGACCCTGGTATGAGGTGGGGAAAAGCCCCCGCCATGGAGAACTTTGGCAGCCAGAGATCCCAACTCGCCCGTCCCTCCCGAATACGTTTCCCAGCCGTGTGCACAGTGCAATGGTAAACGGGTCGAGTAATGTGTCAGACGAGGCAGTCAGTTTTCATACAGCAAGTCACAATGAGATAAATGGCCAAATAATCTGTTTTAGTGATGTTCTGTGAGGGATAAATATTGGTCAGAGCACCAGGGAGAAACCTGCCCCCTCCGCTCGAACACCCCCGCTCGTCTTCAAAGCAGAGGCTGCGTCCACCCAAAGGGGCGTCTGCTCAACATTTCATCTGAAAAGCTGCAACTCTGACAGTACAGCACTCACTCTGTACTGACCCTCTGAAAGTGCAGCACTCCCTCAGTACTGACCCTCTGACAGTGCAGCACTCACTCTGTACTGACCCTCTGACAGTGCGGCACTCCCTCAGTACTGACTCTCTGACAGTGCAGCACTCCCTCAGTACTGACCCACTGACAGTGCAGCACTCCCTCAGTACTGACCCTCTGACCGTGCAGCACTCCCTCAGTACTGACCCTCTGACAGTGCAGCACTCCCTCAGTACTGACCCTCTGAGAGTGCAGCACTCCCTCAGCACTGACCCTCTGACAGTGCAGCACTCCCTCAGCACTGACCCTCTGACAGTGCAGCACTCCCTCAGTACTGACCCTCTGACAGTGCAGCACTCACTCAGTACTGACCCTCTGACAGTGCATCACTCACTCAGTACTGACCCTCTGACAGTGCGGCACTCCCTCAGTACTGACCCTCTGACAGTGCGGCACTCCCTCAGTACTGACCCTCTGACAGTGCGGCACTCCCTCAGTACTGACCCTCTGACAGTGCAGCACTCCCTCACTACTGACCCTCTGACAGTGCAGCGCTCCCTCAGTACTGACCCTCTGACAGTGCGGCACTCCCTCAGTACTGACCCTCTGACAGTGCAGCACTCCCTCAGTACTGACCCTCTGACAGTGCAGCGCTCCCTCAGTACTGACCCGCTGACAGTGCGGCACTCACTCAGTACTGACCCTCTGACAGTGCAGCGCTCCCTCAGTACTGACCCTCTGACAGGGCGGCACTCCCTCAGTACTGACCCTCTGACAGTGCGGCACTCCCTCAGTACTGACCCTCTGACAGTGCGGCACTCCCTCAGTACTGACCCTCTGACAGTGCAGCAGCCCCCCAGTACTGACCCTCTGACAGTGCGGCACTCCCTCAGTACTGACCCTCTGACAGTGCAGCACTCCCTCAGTACTGACCTTCTGACAATGCAGCACTGCCTCAGTACTGACCCTCTGACAGTGCAGCACTCCCTCAGTACTGACCCTCTGACAGTGCAGCGCTCCCTCAGTACTGACCCTCTGACAGTGCGGCACTCACTCAGTACTGACCCTCTGACAGTGCATCGCTCCCTCAGTACTGACCCTCTGACAGTGCGGCACTCCCTCAGTACTGACCCTCTGACAGTGCGGCACTACCTCAGTACTGACCCTCTGACAGTGCGGCACTCCCTCAGTACTGACCCTCTGACAGTGCAGCAGCCCCCCAGTACTGACCCTCTGACAGTGCGGCACTCCCTCAGTACTGACCCTCTGACAGTGCAGCACTCCCTCAGTACTGACCCTCTGACAGTGCAGCACTCCCTCAGTACTGACCCTCTGACAGTGCAGCGCTCCCTCAGTACTGACCCTCTGACAGTGCGGCACTCCCTCAGTACTGACCCTCTGACAGTGCAGCACTCCCTCAGTACTGACCCTCTGGCAGTGCAGCACTCCCTCAGTACTGACCCTCTGACAGTGTAGCGCTCCCTCAGTACTGACCCTCTGACAGTGCAGCGCTCCCTCAGTACAGACCCTCTGACAGTGCAGCACTCACTCAGTACTGACCCTCTGACAGTGCGGCACTCCCTCAGTACTAACCCTCTGACAGTGCGGCACTCCCTCAGTACTGACCCTCTGACAGTGCGGCACTCACTCAGTACTGACCCTCTGACAGTGCATCGCTCCCTCAGTACTGACCCTCTGACAGTGCGGCACTCCCTCAGTACTGACCCTCTGACAGTGCGGCACTACCTCAGTACTGACCCTCTGACAGTGCGGCACTCCCTCAGTACTGACCCTCTGACAGTGCAGCAGCCCCCCAGTACTGACCCTCTGACAGTGCGGCACTCCCTCAGTACTGACCCTCTGACAGTGCAGCACTCCCTCAGTACTGACCCTCTGACAGTGCAGCACTCCCTCAGTACTGACCCTCTGACAGTGCAGCGCTCCCTCAGTACTGACCCTCTGACAGTGCGGCACTCCCTCAGTACTGACCCTCTGACAGTGCAGCACTCCCTCAGTACTGACCCTCTGGCAGTGCAGCACTCCCTCAGTACTGACCCTCTGACAGTGTAGCGCTCCCTCAGTACTGACCCTCTGACAGTGCAGCGCTCCCTCAGTACAGACCCTCTGACAGTGCAGCACTCACTCAGTACTGACCCTCTGACAGTGCGGCACTCCCTCAGTACTAACCCTCTGACAGTGCGGCACTCCCTCAGTACAGACCCTCTGACAGTGCAGCACTCACTCAGTACTGACCCTCTGACAGTGCAGCACTCACTCAGTACTGACCCTCTGACAGTGCAGCACTCACTCAGTACTGACCCTCAGACAGTGCGGCACTCCCTCAGTACTGACCCTCTGACAGTGCAGCACTCCCTCAGTACTGACCCTCTGACAGTGCGGCACTCCCTCAGTACTGACCCTCTGACAGTGCGGCACTCCCTCAGTACTGACCCTCTGACAGTGCAGCACTCCCTCAGTACTGACCCTCTGACAGTGCGGCACTCCCTCAGTACTGACCCTCTGACAGTGCGGCACTCCCTCAGTACTGACCCTCTGACAGTGCGGCGCTCCCTCAGTACTGACCCTCTGACAGTGCGGCACTCCCTCAGTACTGACCCTCTGACAGTGCAGCACTCCCTCAGTACTGAGCCTCTGACAGTGCGGCGCTCCCTCAGTACTGACCCTCTGACAGTGCAGCACTCCCTCAGTACTGAGCCTCTGACAGTGCGGCACTCCCTCAGTACTGACCCTCTGACAGTGCAGCACTCCCTCAGTACTGACCCTCTGACAGTGCAGCACTCACTCAGTACTGACCCTCTGACAGTGCAGCACTCACTCAGTACTGACCCTCAGACAGTGCGGCACTCCCTCAGTACTGACCCTCTGACAGTGCAGCACTCCCTCAGTACTGACCCTCTGACAGTGCGGCACTCCCTCAGTACTGACCCTCTGACAGTGCGGCACTCCCTCAGTACTGACCCTCTGACAGTGCAGCACTCCCTCAGTACTGACCCTCTGACAGTGCGGCACTCCCTCAGTACTGACCCTCTGACAGTGCGGCACTCCCTCAGTACTGACCCTCTGACAGTGCGGCGCTCCCTCAGTACTGACCCTCTGACAGTGCGGCACTCCCTCAGTACTGACCCTCTGACAGTGCAGCACTCCCTCAGTACTGAGCCTCTGACAGTGCGGCGCTCCCTCAGTACTGACCCTCTGACAGTGCAGCACTCCCTCAGTACTGAGCCTCTGACAGTGCGGCACTCCCTCAGTACTGACCCTCTGACAGTGCAGCACTCCCTCAGTACTGACCCTCTGACAGTGCGGCACTCCCTCAGTACTGACCCTCTGACAGTGCGGCACTCCCTCAGTACTGACCCTCTGACAGTGCGGCACTCCCTCAGTACTGACCCTCTGACAGTGCGGCACTCCCTCAGTACTGACCCTCTGACAGTGCGGCACACCCTCAGTACTGACCCTCTGACAGTGCGGCACTCCCTCAGTCAGGCTGGAGTGGAACTCAACCCCAAGGCTTTCTGGCACTGAGGTCAGGGGGCCACGGATGGAGTTAGTGGAACATGAAATGCTTTGTCACAAGTAGCAATGAAAACTAAAACATTCAACAACAAAAAAAGTTGTTTGATCGATGCTGAATGAATCGTAAAGGGTATAAAAAATAGGATTAGGTTCAGAAGCCAAGAAGACTGTGAAAGGGTTCTAACTGACCAGTGCGGCCCAACGCATTTCTGTCGTGACGCTAACATTTCCGTCTGTCTGTTTGTTCGCCCTTTTGTACTCTATTCCACGGGGTTTTTGAGAATGCGTCCTGACTATTGCATTAGATCAGTTCCTGGATCTGTTTGTTCTGCCTCGAATGACAAAGTCCGTGTTTTCTACTCACCGGGTGATGAGGGTGAAGTTGGAACAAGTTAGGTGAAAGGATAGCGGGAGCAAAGAACCGCAGGAAGATAAAACTGCTCACAGCGGTGTACCGGACATCAGCATCATCTGGAAAAATAACCAAGGTTCCAGCTTCAATTCTCAACTCCGCAGATAATTACTATTTGGATTTAGTAAGAGGGCAAAGTACATGAAACCGACACTGTTGTGTTTGATGGAGCCTACATTAATCACTTCGACAATACAGCTAGGAAAACCACCCCACCATACCTCCCACGACATCCCAAAATCATTTGTCTCAACTTCGATTCTCTCTTGTTGGAGGTGGCCATGCCTGGCACACTGGCCGGCTCGGTGGCACAGTGGTTAGCTCTGTGGCTTCACAGCGTCAGGGTCCCAGGTTCGATTCCCGGCTTGGGTCACTGTCTGTGCGGAGTCTGCACGTCCTCCCCGTGTCTGCGTGGGTTTCCATAAGACATAGGAGCGGAAGTAAGGCCATTCGGCCCATCGAGTCCACCCCACCATTCAATCATGGCTGATTTCAACTCCATTTGAAATGAAATGAAATGCAAATGGCTTATTGTCACAAGTAGGCTTCAAATGAAGTTACTGTGAAAAGCCCCTAGTCGCCACATTCCGGCACCTGTTCGGGGAGGCTGTTACAGGAATCGAACCGTGCTGCTGACCTGCCTTGGTCTGCTTTCAAAGCCAGCGATTTAGCCCTGTGCTAAACAGCCCATTTACCCGCTCTCTCCATAGCCCTTAATTCCTCGAGAAATCAAGAATTTATCAACTTCTGTCTTAAAGACACTCAACGTCCCGGCCCCCACCGCCCTCTGTGGCAATGAATTCCACAGGCCCACCACTCTCTGGCTGAAGAAATTTCTCCTCATCTCTGTTCTAAAGTGACTCCCTTTTATTCTAACGCTGTGCCCCCGGATCCTAGTCTCCCCTGCTAATGGAAACAACTTCCCTACGTCCACCGTATCTAAGCCATTCATTATCTTGTAAGTTTCTATTAGATCTCCCCTCAACCTCCTGAACTCCAATGAATATAATCACAGGGTCCTCAGACGTTCATCGTATGTTAGGCCTACTATTCCTGGGATCATCCGTGTGAATCTCCGCTGGACCCGCTCCAGTGCCAGTATGTCCTTCCTGAGGTGTGGGGCCCAAAATTGCTCACAGTATTCTAAATGGGGCCTAACTAATGCTTTATAAAGCTTCAGAAGTACATCCCTGCTTTTATATTCCAAGCCTTTTGAGATAAATGACAACATTGCATTTGCTTTCTTAATTACGGACTCAACCTGCAAGTTTACCTTTAGAGAATCCTGGACTAGGACTCCCAAGTCCCCTTGCACTTCAGCATTATGAATTTTGTCACCGTTTAGAAAATAGTCCACGCCTCTATTCTTTTTTCCAAAGTGCAAGACCTCGCACTTGCCCACGTTGAATTTCATCAGCCATTTCTTGGACCACTCTCCTAAACTGTCTAAATCTTTCTGCAGCCTCCCCACCTCCTCCATACTACCTGCCCCTCCACCTATCTTTGTAACATCGGCAAACTTAGCCAGAATGCCCCCAGTCCTGTCATCTAGATCGTTAATATATAAAGAGAACAGCTGTGGCCCCAACACTGAACCCTGCGGGACACCACTCGTCACCGGTTGCCATTCCGAAAAAGAACCTTTTATCCCAACTCTCTGCCTTCTGCCTGACAGCCAATCGTCAATCCATGTTAGTACCTTGCCTCGAATACCATGGGCCCTTATTTTACTCAGCAGTCTCCCGTGAGGCACCTTATCAAAGGCCTTTTGGAAGTCAAGATAGATAACATCCATTGGCTCTCCTTGGTCTAACCTATTTGTTATCTCTTCAAAGAACTCTAACAGGTTTGTCAGGCTCGACCTCCCCTTACTAAATCCATGCTGACTTGTCCTAATCCGACCCTGCACTTCCAAGAATTTAGAAATCTCATCCTTAACGATGGATTCTAGAATCTTGCCAACAACCGAGGTTAGGCTAATTGGCCTATAATTTTCTATCTTTTTTCATGTTCCCTTCTTGAACAGGGAGGTTACAACAGCGATTTTCCAATCCTCTGGGACTTTCCCTGACTCCAGTGACTTTTGAAAGATCATAACTAACGCCTCCACTATTTCTTCAGCTATCTCCTTTAGAACTCTAGGATATAGCCCATCTGGGACCGGAGATTTATCAATTTTTTGACCTCTTAGTTTCTCTAGCACTTTCTCCTTTGTGATGGCTACCATATTCAACTCTGCCCCCTGACTCTCCTGAATTGTTGGGATATTACTCATGTCTTCCACTGTGAAGACTGACGCAAAGTACTTATTTAGTTCCTCAGCTATTTCCTTGTCTCCCATCACTAGATTACCAGCGTCATTTTGGAGTGGCCCAATGTCTACTTTTGCCTCCCGTTTGTTTTTAATGTATTTAAAGAAACTTTTACTATCATTCCTAATGTTACTGGCTAGCCTACCTTCATATTTGATCCTCTCTTTCCTTATTTCTCTCTTTGTTATCCTCTGTTTGTTTCTGTAGCCTTCCCAATCTTCTGACTTCCCACTACTCTTTGCCACATTATAGGCTTTCTCTTTTGCTTTGATGCATTCCCTAACTTCCTTTGTCAGCCATGGCTGCCTAATCCCCCCTCTGATAACCTTTTTTTACTTTGGGATGAACCTCTGTACTGTGTCCTCAATTACTCCCAGAAACTCCTGCCATTGCTGTTCTCCTGTCTTTCCCACTAGGCTCTGCTCCCAGTCGATTTTCGTCAGTTCCTCACTCATGCCCCTGTAGTTACCTTTATTTAACTGTCACACCTTTACATCTGATTCTACCTTCTTTCTTTCAAATTGGAGATTGAATTCGACCATATTATGTTCACTGCCTCCTAAGTGTTCCCTTACTTTAAGATCTTTTATCAAGTCTGGCTCATTACATAACACTAAGTCCAGAATGGCCTGTTCCCTTGTGGGCTCCATCACAAGCTGTTCCAAAAAGCCCTCCTGTAAACATTCAATGAATTCCCTTTCTTTGGGTCCACTGGCAGCATTATTTACCCAGTCCGCCTGCATATTGAAGTCCCCCATGATCACTGTGACCTTGCCTTTCTGACATGCCCTTTCTATTTTGTGGTGCATTTTGTGCCCCCGGTCCTGACCACTGTTAGGAGGCCTGTACATAACTCCCATTATGGTTTTTTGCCTTTGTGGTTCCTCAACTCTACCCACACAGACTCCACATCATCTGACCCTATGTCGTTTAGTGCTATTGATTTAATTTCATTCCTAATTAACAAGGCAACCCC